>NW_026015125.1:0-51867 GCF_020379485.1 Brassica napus
TAAAGCCTTTAACTAAACTTACCGGTAAAGGAGTTCCTTTTTATGGGTGGAAGAAACCGAGAGGGCATTCAAGAAGTTGAAGGAAGCTCTCACGACCGCACCTGTGTTAGCTTTGCCCGAGCAAGGTAAACTTACACGGTTTACACGGATGCTTCACGCGTTGGGTTAGGTTGTGTTCTTATGCAAGATGGCGAGTCATTGCATATGCTTCGCGACAACTACGGAAGCATGAGGATAACTACAGTACACATGACTTGGAGTTAGCGGCCGTGGTGTTCGCTTTGCGAATTTGGAGATCTTACTTGTACGGGGAAGAAGTGGAGGTATACACGGACCACCAAGTCTTAAATACCTCTTCACTCAGCCAGATCTCAACCTGCGCCAGCGTAGGTGGATGGAGTTTGTGGCAGACTACGACATACGGATTCGCTACCATCCTGGTAAAGCGAATGTTGTTGCGGACGCCTTAAGTCGAAGAAGTTGGACGCAGATTTAGAGAAAGAAGTGGAGCTATTGAACCAGGAGTTGAAACAAGTGAAGTTGGTCGTTTTGGAAGGGGAGACAAGCGAGCCATTGGGACTTCAAGCGGTGAATCAGGCCAGCTTGATTCAGAGAATTCGAGAAGAACAACTTAAGGATGAGAAGTTACTGAAGATTGCTGAAGAACTCAAAGGACAAGCCGGGCCAAATAATGCGGGATACTACTTGGCGGAGGACGGAACCTTGCTAATTAATGGGAGGATCACGGTTCCTAAAGGACAAGGGCTGAGAGATGAGATACTAAGGATTGCACATCATTCTTTACTCAGTATCCATCCTGGAAGTTCGAAGATGTACCGAGACGTGAGAAGATACTATCATTGGCCGGGCATGAAGAGGTCAGTAGCACAATGGGTTGCTCAGTGTGCAACTTGTCAACAAGTCAAGGTGGAACATCAAGTTCCAGGAGGATTGTTGCAGAGTCTTCCGATACCTCAATGGAAATGGGACTCTATTTCCATGGATTTCATCACCGGATTACCTATTGCTCCAGGTAGATCGAACAACTCGATATGGGTGATTGTGGATAGGTTAACCAAGGTCACACAGTTGTTGCCTATGCGGGACACTGATAAAGTTGAAGTTTTGGCCGAGCTGTACATCGACCAAATCGTGAAGTTACATGGTGTACCCTCTGACATCGTCTCAGATCGCGATCCAAGGTTCACGGCATCATTTTGGGAAGCACTGCAAGAAGCCTTGGGAACTAAACTGTACAGAAGCACGGCATTCCATCCAGAAACAGATGGCCAAACGGAAAGGACCATTCGGACCATCGAGGACATGCTGCGGATGTGTATTCTCGATTGGGCTGGAACTTGGGAGAAGCATTTACCGTTGGTTGAGTTCTCGTATAACAACAGTCATCATTCGAGCATAGGGATGTCACCTTATGAAGCATTATACGGAAGGCCATGCAAGACGCCTATGTGTTGGACGGAAGTGGGTGAAAGAAGAATGTTTGGGTCACCTATTGTTAAGGAGACCATGATTAAACTGGAGACGATTCAGGCCAACATGAAGAAGGCTCAAGACCGTCAGAAGAAGTACGCAGACCAGTCAAGAAGAGAAGTAACTTTTGAGATAGGAGATTGGGTCTATTTGAAGGTTACTGCACAGAAAGGGAAGGACAGATTTGGCAAGGGCGGGAAACTTGCGGTCAGGTTCATTGGTCCGTACAGGATCATCGGGAAAGTTGGTGAGGTAGCTTACCGATTGGATCTGCCAGCAGATATGCATCTACATCCAGTATTCCATGTTTCCATGCTTCGGAAACATATACGGGATCCAAGTTCTGTTGAACCCGAGAGAATCGAGGAGTTGGAGACAAACCTTACGTATCCGGAAGGACCAATCAGATTAGGAGAACGGCGTATTCGGAAGCTCAAAAAGCGTGAGATTGCTCAAGTACAAGTGTTCTGGGGAAGACAAAACAGGATTCATGTTACTTGGGAGGATGAAGCGAGATTTAAAACCGATCACCCGGAGTTATTCCGAGAGGACGTTGTAATGAAAGAAGGAGGCCCCTCAGAGCCATAGAATTCGAGGACGAATTCTGTTAACGGGGGGAGAATGTAGAAACCCTTAAAAAAAATATATATATATTATTATTTAGTGGTTGTACCGCGGGCAATGGATGGTCGAAGAATTGATCATGGGTGAACCATAAGCTGCTGGACCATGGTTAGAAAAGTGTTAGATTGATCAGACGGCAGTTTTGGAAGAATCACATTTTTGAAGCACGACGGTTTAGAAGCTCGACGTTTTTGAAGATTGACGTTTCTTCATCGCGAAGTTTTCTCAGAATATCTTCGTATCAGTAAAATATTATTCTGAAGACATTATAAGTCGGAAGCAGGACGGGAATTAAGCAGGACAGGAAGCAAGCACGACGCGATTGAAGCACGACGGGAAAATCCGAAGTTGGGCGAAAACCCTAATTTTGGTATTATCGATTTTTCGAGGAAGCCGGAGGCTCGAGAAATATTTTCCATCAAGGTCAGGATTCACTTGGAGTTTATTAAAAATATTCATCTCATCAGAACGGGCGTAGAAAAATATTCGGGATTGATCGCGGGACGAAAATTCATCGGAAGGGTCGAAATCAGTCGAATGGACCGAGAAGCTCGAGCTGGCCTTATCTATGAGATAAGGACGTGATGTAACCTGACTGGCATGGTATGTAGCAAGGGAAGCAGGAGGTGTTGAAGCCCAGGAGAGCACAGCATGCTGATTGACACCCAGAAGCACGAGGTGCCGCGAAACCTGCGATCGGAGCATGCTGAGCGACATGTGTGCGCTGAGTGTCAATCTGGATGAGGTCAGGCCGTGGATCAGACATCTGGAGGGCATGGTGTCACTCTGCATGATGTCCTGGTCATGCCATCAGACATGTGGAGCACGAGGTGCCGCGACGCATGCGTCCGGAGCCATGCGAGGCGACACACGGGCTGCCACACGGCTTGTTCTGATTGGTTGCTGCATCCTATATAAACCCCACGACCCCAGCTCATTTTAAACCATCCAGCACACCTGAAACTCAGAGAAAAACGTGAGAGAGAAAGCAAAGAAAGAAAGATCGAGTTTCGATAGTTTTCGAGCGATTTAGGCAGTTTTCGAGAACAGTTACTCTGCCGATTTTGAGTCAGCACTTGGAGAAGATTCTGTTCAAGTGAAGAGAGATCAGTTCTAGTGGAGACCAGTTCAAGTGAAGATCAGTCCAGACGTGGGTCTACTTGTGAAGGTCGGGAAAGGGTTCGGATCACAGAAGTCGGGTTTGGAGTCAAGGCCACGGTCAACCAAAAACTGTGAGTTATAATCAATTGATTGCTGAGTTGTTTTTATGCAGGGTCCCGTTACTTGGAAGTTGGGTCATGGCAGGAGGCCAGGTCTAACTGAGTAACGGTTTGAGTAGTTAATAATTGAGGTTATGTTGATTAAGTTGATAGCATGCTTAGTTATTGCTTGAGAACCGTAGTAGCATGCTAATGGTTAAGTTGATTGGTTAGTTAGCGAATTCAGAATGCTTAGATGATATCGCTAAGTTGTGGATAGTTAGGTATTCTGGAATTAGTCTTTATGCTAGATTCTGGAATGTGGTTGATTGTGTTGTGATTATTACTTAAAACCTTGTGTTATTTTTACCGGGTTTAGTATTAATCGTATATTGGCCGATAGCATTTGTGTAACCCACAATGCTAGGCATATTGGGGTGAGTTAGTGTTCCTTCAGACCTCGTACCCGGCGGGTTCAAGGAAACCCCTTATTCGCTGGATCGGGAAGACTCAGACGAACGGTGTCATGTACTATGGCTGAGTATTACACGACGGTGTAATGGGGCAGTGACCCGAAGGACTGTGGGCTGTCGCGCGGTGACCCGAAGGACTGTGGGCCGCGGTCGGTTGAAAGTTCCTTCTTCCGGCCTTTGTGGTAGGGAGATAGGATATTGCCGATAGTGAAGGAGGAACCTAACGTCACCAGGGCCCGAGTTTGTTATATATATTATATCGTGTTTTGGGTTGTTAAACCCTGGTTTAAATCGAGTTTGAGTTTGGTGATAAGCTAGTAATTAGCGTAATGCTAGTTATCTTGCTATGGTTTACCGCTGCGTATTTCGAATATTACTCATTGTTATTAAATTGTGTTGTTAGGTGAACCTCTCGCTTTAGATTATTTGGGGTGGGATAGCGAGGGGTTGTATTTGTTAGTGGGGGATTGTAACTCGCTGAGTAATGCTAGATTACTCACTCCTCACTCGTTGTTGTTTTCAGGTGACCAGTAGTGAGCTCGTAGAAAGCGCGGGAGGCTAGGCTGGCTGGTGTAGATTTGCATCTTTTTGCTTAAGACGCTTTCAGACTATAAGTATGTACTTTCGCTTTCTTGGCATGCCACCACTTGTATAATATTTTGTGTATTGTAAACCAGATATTATATAAGATAAATAAAGCGAATGTTTTGTGAAACTGCCTTGTTGTTCTGATATTAGCTTGTCCGAGCTAACACAACGTCAGATTGGAGTACGGGTTGAGAAGCCTAAGGCTTTGGTCTGACGGGACGTGTTAGTGGGCGGCCTGGCCTAGTTACAAATTGCACTTTTTGTAACTTTGGCTGGATTGCCCGTTAACCCGTCTTGTAGCGCTCCTGAGCCTTGGTAGACGGTCGGGCCGTCGGTCATGTTCTTGTTTGATTGTTGGCCGGTGGTTTGACCTATGCCTAGAACGGGTTGGGGGTGTTACATTGAGTCTCTGAGATAATCTGCGGAAGTACCTTCTTCAAGCGGTTACAAAGGATTTTTGATATCACTTTGTATTGAACTGAGCAAAGACTGATTGGCCTCATATCTTGCATTCTGGTTGGTTTGGTAATCTTTGGGAGTAAACTGATCAGCGTATGATTCCATCCTTCTGGCATCACAGACGTCCTGAAGAAACCTTGTATCTCACTCGTCAAACCAGGACCAATGATGTGCCAATATTTTTGATAAAAAGCACCAGTAAGCCCATCCTTCCCCGGTGCACTGCTACCTTTGACAGAGAAAGCTGCAACTCGGATATCCTCAGCTAAAACCGGAGCACTAAGCATCACATTCATGTCATCAGTCACTCTGCTACTGAAACCCGTAAACAATGTCTCCAAATCAAAAGGATCAGAGCTTCTGAACAAATCTCGAAAAAATTCCACAGCAATATTTCCTTTTGAACCTTCTGAGAAATTCTCTTGCCCCCATTCATCTAGGAGCATTAAGATTCTGTTTTGCATCCTCTTTCCTTTAACACAATTCTGAAAGAATGTAGTGTTACAGTCACCTTCTCTCAGCCATTCCTCACGACACTTCTGTCTCCAATAAATTTCTTCCTCATGATAGGCTGAAGCAAGATCTTGTTTGAGGCGTTTCATCACTTGGAAGGAAGGGTTTGACTTTGAGATTTCTCTCTCTAACAGAACCTTGAGACGAGTAATCCTACTCCGTGAATTGAGATCAGCTTGCCTTTTTCATCGCTTAATGCCTCGCTTGCAACGAATTATTCTTGTCATTGTATTGCTAGTGTCTCCTGAAATAACACCCCAAGTCTGCTTAACGATGTCTTCAAACCCTTTTCTCTTCATCATTTGTTTATCAAAGAAGAATCTACTACTGTGAGAGCCAAAGGCTTCGTGAGCAAAACATATTCTTATCGGCCGATGGTCAGAGCCAAACATGTCGAGATACTCCATCTTAACCCATGGGAAGAGTGAAAACCATTCACTATTGCCAAAGCTTCGATCCAGTCTACACTGAACCCAACCTGTCTCTCTCCAACCTCCCCAAGAAAGGAAATTCCCTGAGTAACGTATTTCTTGGAGTTTACAATTCTGCGCCATATTTCTAAAATCCCAAAAGCTTGACTCATTCCTTACAGCCCCTCCACTTTTTTCTCCATTTCACATGAGCTCATTAAAATCCCCAGCCAACATCCAAGCCTCATCTCTTGCCAAACCAATATTCTCAAGATGATCCCATACCGCTCTTCTTCTTGTTGCTACCGGATCCCCATATACACACGTCAGGAAGAAAACCATCGATCCATAAGAGATTTTCAGATCAATAAGTCTCTTATCGCATTCTAAGATCACCACCTTGTAACTATCTTTCCACATTAAAGCCAGACCACCACTCAGACCCACCGGATCAACTGTAATTAGCTGATCATACTCCAAACTTTTCTGTAACCCTTTCACGTAATCAGACTGTTGCTTTGTTTCCATTAAAAAAAGAAAATCCGGAAAAAACTTGCGTCTCAACTCCCGGAGATGATCAACTGTCTCAGTACTACCAGCACCTTGACAGTTCCAGCACATAACACTCATTGGGGCGACAACGGCTTCAATACGGAAGCCACCGTAGAGTCTGATACTTTGAAAGATTTATTGTCTGAAGGAGCCAGAGTAGATGGTTTCCTTTCGGCACTGCCCGCTTTGGATGGAACCACCGAAGGAGTAGAGGTGAGTGGACCCGTTGTTTGTGCGAGCCTTTTCCTTTTCCACGAAGAGGGACGCCTTCTCGCTGCCTTGCTTTTCTCCTGGGTCTCCGAGATGGTTCTGGGTTCAGGAATTTACTTAGTATAGTTATGTTTTTTTGTTGAAAAAAAAAAACATTAATTGAACATACGTTACAAAATTCTCACGAATTGATTTACTATAATTTTTATCTGTTTCATAACTATTTAATTTATTCAATTTTAATTTACATGATTCAAAAAATAACTGTTCATCAAAATAAAATTCAGAATTATATAACTTAATTATAAGATTAAACTTATAAGCAGATTTTCGGGAAGACTTCATTGTTCAGTGCTTACAAAGCTACTTGTAATTTTACTACATATTTAGATTAAATTTGGATTTGATTAAATTTAAGATATTAATTTTTTTCATATATTTTTTTCATGACGTCAGTGAAGTCTTTTGTTTACGTGAAAAGGAAAAAAAATTTGTGAAACTAAACTCTTATATTTATTGTTTTATCATCAAGTTTGGTGTTTTGATTTGGAGTCATTGGGAAAAGAGAAATGATAACAATAGAGGAACGTCATGAATTGTTGTTGTAAATATCCAGTCATCCAGATGAGGAAGAAGAGAAGAATACAAGATCAAGCAGCTTTGAGGAACTTTAAGGTCTCATCAATGTGTTTCTCAGGCTGGAACTGGTTGTTGTAGATGAGCTGAACGACACCGTTTTTGTCGAGAACATAAGTCTGTCTCCCTGGCAATGCCCCAAATAAATCTCCTGGCACTCCCCAATCTTTCCTCACCCTATTCCCTTCGTCACTCAACAATGTGTAAGGAAGCTTGTATTTGCTTGCAAAGGCCTGCAATGTTTCAAAAGTTTGAAAATGAAATGGCCGGTTTTAGATTCAGAAATCAGAGCTTTTTTCTTTAAATGTACCTTGTGAGAAGCAGAATCATCACCACTTATGCCAATGACCTCTGCGCCGGCTTTCTTGAATTTCTCATAAGAGTCTCTGAACGCACAAGCCTATTGTACAAAGTAAACCATGTTTACTTTAAATCACCAAAATCGGATCAGAAGAAACTAAACCAAAGGAAAGACCTGCTTGGTGCAGCCAGGGGTTTCATCGGCAGGGTAGAAATATACAACAACAGGCTTCCCTTTATACTTCTTCAAGCTCACCGGCTTTCCATTTTGATCCTTTAGTGTGAAGTCTGGTGCACTCTGCCCCTTGTTAACCTGCTAACAGAAAAAGAATCAATAGTCATGTGATAAATCTTCATAAAGAAGACAAGAACAGTCCATGGCCTAACGTAAACTGGTCATCTGATCAACATATTCAGAAGCATTCTAGTATTTAGCTGACTTGAAAGTTTAAGTCTCAATAACAAGTTGATTTATCTTTGTTTGCTGAATCTGTGTTTAAGTGTGCACTTTATTAGAATTCAGACCCAAAGACTCAACTTTTACATCCGTAACCAAGATTTCGATTCTTGTAACAGACATTAGCACATAAATCTCAATTTTTGTATACATTTCATACCTTCATGTTTCTGACCATCGAGTGCTAATTATTTAATCATGCAACACCTAAACCGTCTTAGCAGAGATATAGCATAACTCAAGAAACTTTTGTATATGATATTCTCAAAATAATAAATTAACTCACAGAACTCGTTACCCCGTTGTAGCCAACAAAACATCTATCAATAGGAATAGGATATGGGAAGATTCGTGAATGTACCTTAGCAAAGATTGAGCTTTTGAAAGAACAGGGAGAGAGGGGAGAGCGAGAGGTGGAGGGAGAGAGTCTGAGACCAAAGAAGTTAGATTCTGATGATTTTGTGGGAACTGGAAATTGGGTTTTGGTGAGAAAGGTGTTTCTGTGAAGATGGGAGTGCAGTGTGGTCTGACTAGAGAAAGTGAAAAAAGAAGAAGAAGAAGCCATGTCTTTTTGTTCCCTATCAAGACGTTTGCCACTGCTTCACGCACTTCCTTCAAATAACTGTGATATGGAAGAAGATGATAAAGATAGGGAAAGATTGGTGTCTGTGGTAACACGTCCTCACTGTGTTTCCAAGCTGTAAGGACCCGGTTTTATTAACCGGAGTTGGTTTAGTTTTTCATTAATTAATTTGAACCAAACCAGTTCTCTAACTAAATAATTCCTACTAAAGGATGGGATGGGCTCATATCTAGGAATCTCAGAGGACATTAGTGGTTCAAAGTGCAAATTATTTGCCTTCCTAAAGGAGAAGCTCCTACATAGAGTGAATGGCTGGACTGGTAGATGGTTATCGAAGGGTGGGAAGGAGGTTTTGATTAAATCGATATTGCTAGCTCTCCCGACCTATGTCATGTCCAGCTTCCTGCTTCCTTTGGAGATATGTGAGAATCTAGCAAGTGCCATTGCACAGTTCTGGTGGAGCTCGAATCCTCCGAAAAGAAGAGTTCACTGGGCAAAATGAGAAAAGATGTGTGCGCCTAGAGAAGAGGGAGGAATTGGTTTCCGTATGATCCATGAATTTAACCAAGCTCTTCTAGCAAAGCAGCTATGGCGACTTGTGCAATTTCTGGATTCACTAGTAGCGAGAGTTCTCCGAGGAAGATATTACCGTCTCAGTTCGCCGTTGCGAATAGGCACTGTAGATACTCCATCTTATGTATGGACAAGTATAACTGCTGCGAGGAAGTTATTGCTTCTGGGAATTAGAAGTAATGTGCGCTCAGGGTACGAAATTAATGTGTGGGAAGATCCTTGGATCCCTATGATGCCAGCTAGGCCGGCGCGTGCCCGAGCTCCAACAGTGAATCCTAAGATGCTTGTCAGCAGCCTTATTAATCCTGTTACCAAAGAGTGGGATACTCGACTACTGGAGCAATATGTAGCTCAAGAGGATATCCCGATGATTCTGAGTTTGGCCATTAGTCCTACTTATCGATGTGATACATTTTGCTGGAGTTACATAAAGACTGGACAATATACTGTCAAATCGGGATATTGGGTTGCGACAAACTTGATGAGAGATGAAGAGGAGTTAGAAGTTCTACAGCCAAGCATCACAAAACTTCAAGCCTTTGCTTGGAAGGTGAATGCGCCACAAAAGATCTGCCATCTTATATGGCAACTAATATTTGGACAGATAGCCGTAACAAGAAATCTGGTACGACGCAACATGAGATGTGACAATTATTGCCCAAGATGTGGAGCGCCAGAAGAGACCGTTACTCATGCTATCTTTGAGTGTCCACCGGCCTTACAAGCATGGGAGTTATCATCAACACCATCGAGCTCTGAAATCTTTCCTGTATCGAGTATTTACGCTAATATGGACTTCCTTTTTTGGAGGAAGAATGATATTATGGAACCAGAAGAGGATAGAGATCCTTATCCTTGGATAATTTGGTATATCTGGAAAGCTAGGAATGATAAGTTGTTTAGAGGCATAAACAGAGATCCATTGGAGCTAGTCAGGTATGCAGAGAGTGAGTGCCAAGCTTGGTACAATGCAAGAGACTCTGTACCGGTTCTGCAAAATGTACAGACTATTGAAGAACCACAAGTCTTAAGCTTGGGTAATATCTGCATGGTGGATGGTTAATGGACTTCCACAGCTCAATTTAGTGGAATAGGATGGGTCTGGAAGGATGCAATGGGGAAGATACAACTCATGGGGTCAAGGAACTTACGGAGGAGGGAGACATCGTTACACTCGGAACTGGAAGCTTTAAAGTGGGCAATGGAGAGCATGATACAACACTCGACTTGTCAAAAGTTTGGGACGCACTGCAAGGATTTGATAGAAATGATAGAGCAGCCACAAGATTGGCCCAACTTCTCAACTGAGCTGGAAAACATTCAAACTCTTCGGTTGTGTTTTTCAGACTTCAAGATTACCTACATTCCAAGGACGCAGAATGAGATTGCGGATGCGCTAGCTAGAAATGCACGTTCTTTTCATAGATCATTATGTTTTATTGGTTGTTCTATTCCGGTCTGGCTCCCCAGACCACCTCAAGTTTGAGTAATAGAAGAGCCGTTTGCTGTCAAAAAAAAAAAAAAAAAAACTAAATAATTCCTACTAGGTGATCCGCCCACGCTGATGTGCGGGTATAGTTAAGTTAATTAGTATTTATAATTTATTATGTAAAATTATTATTTATTTATTTAACCTATATAAATTTTGTTATGGAAATAGTATTATATGTTTTTTTTTTGTCAACTTTTGGATTTTTATTAAATCCCCAAATCCCAGCGGACCAAGATACATGAGATGGTTACAGTTCTAATTTCAATTAATACACTCAACATAAATTTAAAGCCCAAAGATTAGGCCCAGTTTAATGACCTAAATCCCCATCGAGTGCCACGAACACTTCCACGCATCCTATCGACTGAAAGCTGCAGACACGCGTCACAATCTTCTGATGCATGATGTTCAAGCGTGGAGATACGCATTTCTTACGCGCCGCCGTGTGTTGAGAAGTCTGAGACGCCACACCGCCGCAAACGACGAACAGCATGAGCCTCCTCTATTGAACCGCAATCTTTCTCATCTGAATCTCGAACTCGCTGAAGAAGTCTTTCGCTCGAACCGAGGCTAGTTGATCAAGAAAGTCAGAGTCACCACGAGTTAAGCACAGTGGAAGCTTAAACCAAGTTGAAATTTGATTCTTTGTCAGACCGTTGTTAAAACACCAACTTCTACTGAATCGTCTTCAACTGAGCTTAAAAATCCAACAAACTTTCCCTTCCTTCTTTGAGAAGCTTTACTTTAACACCTCTAACGGCCAAATACCAGTAAACACTGATTCTCTGCAGAAGAAGCTTCGGTTGACGCGATGAAACTGGTTTCCGAACAGAAGCTGACGGAATAGTGATGAAAAACAACGAAAGACTGATTTCATGAAACCGACCATAGTGATCGGGTTTATTATCTTCAATCAACAATCCGATAAGATTGAGCATGAAAATCAGTTCGGAAGCGATTGAAGAAGCACATCAAAAATTCGCCAACGCGAGAGCTAAATCCGCTAACCGGAAGACAAAATCGATCAGAGATCGAAGATATATCACATACAAAAAAGGATTAAATCTCTCCCCCTTCTGAAAGATCTGAAATTGTTAAGAAGGGTTTGAGAGAATTTCTCTCTCTAGGAAAGAGAGAGAGAATCTCCGCAACGTACCTTTAGTATTATATGTATAAAGTGCACGTTATAGTTAAATTTTTTTAGTATTTATACTTTTAGTATGTAAAATTATGATTTATTTATAACATATATAAATTTTGTTATGAATGTAGAATTATTATATGTATAAAGTGCACGTTAAAGCTGAAGAGAATAAGGTGCTTGAGAATAAGATTCAGCAGTGGTGAAAATGCCCGAAGCGTTAAAGCTTCAGCAGGACGAAGCAGTGAAGGGGTGGAGAAAACAGACAGCACCGGAGGAGGAGGAGCAAGACAGTTCGACGGTCCTGTAATGGAGGTTACTACACTTGATCGTGGCTTTGCTAACTCCACTACCGTCGACCATTAACCCTTTTATGATTATTCTAGTGTTTGTTTGAATTGGATTTAAGGAATCCTGTTTTTTCTGGATATTAGGATTAAGTTGTGAAACTTTCACCGCACGCGAGGGCTATTAGAGATGTGGAAGATGAGGAACTAAGAAGCTTTTTCTTTGGAATGTGAGGTTTCAATTAATAAGTAGTTGTGGAAGATAACAGCCGTCTACTGTTTTTATCTCTTCAAAGCTTGTTGGACCTTTGACTATTTTTAGCAAAACCCTTAAATAATACACTTCACCTAAAGATGGTGGCACATAAGTGATCCTTCCGATTGCAAAACCCCTCCGCCTTGGTTTCCACATTCTGGTTTTAGATGCCAGACAAAGTACGATGGGAAGTCTGCATAAGTGAGATTTTTTGCTTCTGGATATATCTTATTGGCTTCCATCCAGGCTACAAACTTGGACTTCCCGACAGAAATTCGGGTTAGTACTTCTTCAACGGGGTCATCTTCATTGTAAACAACCAGTTGTTGACCTGGGAGATGGAATGATAGTTTTTCTACTGATGTAGTCCGATAGTGAGTAGGAAAAGCAAGAGTTCTCCAAGTAGCTTCACATGCTGATATGTATCTGAAAAAATAGCCAAACTAAAATTCAGCTAATGAACATTAATAATCATACGATAAATCTGATTGGTTTTCCATTTTATTTTCAAAAGATAGGAAAGGAATAATATTTTTCAGTCATCACAATACTTGAATCTAATCTGAATTCGTGAGCAACCTAACACTAATTTAAATCTGATAGCCAGTCTCACCATTATCAAAATACTACATTATAAAAATTCAGCTAATGAACATTAAGAATCATACGATAAACTCACATTGTATCTCGTAGAATATTGTCAAGCTTTGAGTTATCCTTCCCCTTTGTTTTTATCTGCTCCATTGGTCCAATATTCACAATTTGACCAATCACATCTGAAAATATCAAAAAACTCTGTCATAAATCCCAAATTTAAATAAAAGAATATTTTTGAAATTATTCAAAATAGAAAATATAACTTACCGACCTAAATGTTTTTGTCTAGCTTTCCGGATATTATCTCTTCATAGTTTAAAAAATATTTTTCTGGATAATACTCGAGAAAATCATCAGCTGCTTTGACCTTAGTTGTTCTGAAGAATGTAATCTTATAAGGATAAGGATTGGTCCTAAATTCCCCAAGATAGTCCTTCAACTGGAAAGTTATGATGCTCACAGCTTCACCTTCTTTCAGAACGGTTAGGTGTTTCTTCATCAAGTCTTCTTCAACTTGAGCATGAATCCTTGTTCCCTATAAACATAAAAATAACAACGACAACTAAAAGGTCTTTTAAGACAACATGAATGAAATTATATAATCATATAAACATATTATAAATATTGACGTGTTTTTTTGGGATTAAGAACAAACCTCTTCATCAATCAACACCATCTCATGAGTGTTTCCAGAACTTTTGTAGGCCTTCCAGAGTGCCAGCACCTTCACTTTGATTTTTTGTGTTTCATCCGCGGAATCCATGTTTTTCACAAGAACAAAGGAATTGTTTTTCTTAGATATAATCGACATTGCAACAAACTTTGTAAAACTTGAGAACAATTTTAATATGGTAGTAAATTATAAAGCTATCATATATATATATATATATATATATGTAGCATAATAAGTCAAATTCACGTGAGAATTATATATTCTCCATAGTTATTTCTTTCCTTTTGTGTTTATCTATTAATGGGAAATGTACAAAACAATTGAGTGAAAAAGTAAAATTTACATCTCTAAGAAATGTTAAAGTCACGAAGTCACCGACATGACATGCGTGACTTTTACATATTTAATTCGGAATATAAATTGGAATATGAATCATTATGAGCATGTGTAATTGATTTATGCATACCAGAATTATTAATATTAATTTTATGATCTGCCCGCGCTGATGCAAACCAACATATATAAATTTTATATGTAAAATTATTATTTATTTATAACATATATAAATTTTTATATGAAAGTAGAATTATTATATGTATAAAGTGCACGTTATAGTTAAATTCTTTAGTGTTTATACTTTTATTATGGAAAATTATTATTTATTTATAACATATATAAATTTTGTCATGAAAGTAGAATTATATGTATATAGTGGACGTTAAAGCTGGAGAGAAGAAGGTTCTTGAGAATAAGTTTCAGCGGTGGTGAAAATGCCCGAAGCATTAAAGCTTCAGCTGGACGAAGCAGCGAAGTGATGGAGAAAACAGACAGCACCAGAGGAGGAGGAGCAAGACAGTTCGCCGGTCCTGTAATGGAAGTTACTACACTTGATCGTGGCTTTGCTAACTCCATTACCGTTGAGCATTAGCCCTTTTATGATTACTATAGTGTTTGTTTGAATTGGTTTTAAAGAATCCTGTGATATTAGGATGAAGTTGTGAAACTTTCACCGCACGCGGTGGCTATTAGAGATGTGGAAGATGAGGAACTAAGAAGCTTTTTCTTTGGAATGTCTCCATGGCAGGTGAGCTTTTTTACTACGTTTTCAAATTTTTTTGAGTCACTTGAGTTTTCATTATGTTTGTTCGTGTGTTCTCCTGTTCATACTCATTGTGGCAGCCAGTTCGATAGGAGAATAGGTCTTTTACCGTGTTGCTGTACAGGTTTGGTTTCCATTAAAACTTTAGGGAAGAATAATCCACTTTTTGACTGAATTGTTTCCTGATTAAAAATTCTATTATTCTGACAGGGTGATCTATCTGATATGCTCTGTTAAATATTTTTAAAATAATTCAATGTTTGATCATATGAGTGATGTCCATAGAGTTGATGATGTGCATTGGATGCAACGGTGAGATGTGCATTGGATGCAGGTTGAAATGTTAATCGGTTTTTTTTTATTACCCATGCTCTGTTAAATCAAGTTCATTCTCAAATCATCACAGTTTCCAGAATGCAAAGTAGCCTCAAATACTATAATGATCATTAATACCACGTTCAGTTGCTAAAATATAAAAAAAAATCTATGTATTAATCAAAAAAGTGACCATACGCCTTGAAAAAAAAACTAAAACTTAGTCAATGTTTTGAAAGATCTCCTTGTACACGACATTCATGGTTTTTTTTAGGCTTACCGTGTTTATCCGTGATAAGAATTTTCAGTCTTGATCTTGACTTTACTCTTGAAACAGCAACATACAATTGTCCATGACTAAAAACTGGTCTTGGAAGATACAACCCAACTTTTTCTAGTGTTTGACCTTGACTTTTATTTATGGTCATTGCGACAGAAACCGCAACTGGGAATTGTCTACGACGCATCCTGAAAGGGAATCTCGTTTCTGGCGGAGATACAAACATCCTTGGTATTTTGACCCTTTCACCACCTTCTCTGTCAGTCCTATTACCCGTTATCATTCTAGCCTCAATAACATGATCAGCCAACTGAGTAATTTGCAGCCTTGTACCATTACATAAACCACCTTGAGGATCAATGTTCCTAAGTAGCATAATTATTGCACCAACCTTTAACTTCAAAGAGTGGTTTGGCAATCCAGAGATCTTGATGCTATTTAGAAACTCTTGAAAGTAACACATGGTATCCTTCGGTCCTTTGTCAGATTTATCTATACCATCAGAACTGAGATAGATTTTTTCTTCACCTGTTTACAATATAAATCAGCGTAAATAAGATTACATGCCTTGATTTTAGCAACAAAATTTAATATTTTAAAAACCAAAATGCTACCTGATAGTTGTGATAGCATATACTCGTTAGTACTATCAACATCTTGATTCCGTGGACTCAATATAGCTCTTTCCTTAAAAAACTTGGGATCTCGTTTTTCTGCAAATGATGTTCCGTAAACTTCGTTCACTATGGCTTCTATAGGATTTTCGCACTCAGTTATCAGCAAATCTTCAGGAATATCAATCTCAACCTCTCCATCATTTGGTTGATTGATATTTCCATCACCGATATCTAGAATCCACTTAGAAAAAGCTTCAAGTTCTTTAGCTTCACTATCAGTAATTCCTGCCATAAGTCTCATGTTTTTTGTAAGTCTTAGAACCTTGCAGCTATTCCACAGATATGATGAATTCAGAGAAGCCAAAACAGTCTCTACTCTACCATCATCTGTAACTACCGGTAGAATATGTCTAAAGTCTCCTCCAAAAACAACAACTTTACCTCCAAAAGGCTCATTGCATCCCATTATGTCACGCAAGCTTCTGTCTAAAGTTTCGAAACAGTGTCTGCACATCATGGGAGCTTCATCCCAAATTATGAGCTTAGCTTGTTGTACCAATTCTGCTTAATCTGAACCCTTTGTCATTGTACATGTTGTAAAATCGTGTACATTAATTGGTATTCCAAATCTTGAGTGAGCTGTCCGGCCACCTGGCAAAAGCAGTGCAGCAATTTTTCCAATGAACTTCCATTGATACGCAGGAGCGATTCAATCTCCCACAAAGCTAAGCTCTTAATTTGATCTTCTGATAAAGTCAAATCTGTAAGAAAAATAAAAGATGGAATTCAACACTTTGGACATAAGCTTGGTGACATCAAGCTAATAGATATATTATTAAAAATAATTTTGGTATTAAATGTATCTTACGGGGATTCTTCTTCTTTTTTCTCTGGTTATATAATATATCCTCAGATAGTATTTCCCAAGTAGCATTCCATACATTTTCTGGAGTTGTGACACTCTTTGATAGCAGTATTACAGAAAACAACCTTCGTAGATACTTTCTAGAGCTCCAAAGACTTGCTTCTTTAATAGCTTCAATGTATTCTCTATCATCATCCAGCAAACCCAATGCATAACATGCATCTTTGAATTTCTCGTGGATTATGCCGTATACTGTTTTTATCTCTTCAAAGCTTGTTGGACCTTTGACTATATTTAGCAAAACCCTTAAATAATACACTTCACCTAAAGATGGTGGCACATAAGTGATCCTTCCGATTGCAAAACCCCTCCGCCTTGGTTTCCACATTCTGGTTTTTAGATGCCAGACAAAGTACGATGGGAAGTCTGCATAAGTGAGATTTTTTGCTTCTGGATATATCTTATTGGCCTCCATCCAGGCTACAAACTTTGACTTCCCGACAGAAATTCGGTTTAGTATTTCTTCAACAGGGTCATCTTCATTGTAAACATCCAGTTGTTGACCTGGGAGATGGAATGATAGTTTTTCTACTGGTGTAGTCCGATAGTGAGTAGGAAACGCAAGAGTTCTCCAAGTACCTTCACATGCGGATACGTATCTGAAAAAAATCAGCCAAACTAAAATTCAGCTAATGAACATTAAGAATCATACGATAAATCTGATTGCTTTTCCATGTTATTTTCAAAAGATAGGAAAGGAATTAATAATATTTTTCAGTCATCACAATACTTGAATCTAATCTAAAATCGTGAACAACCTAACAATAATTTAAATCTGATAGTCAGTCTCACCATTATCAAAATACTACAGAATTAATAATATTATTTCCAAATCGTAAAAAAAAATACCTGCAGCTATAGTGTTTCTTTATTTCATCAACAATATCATCATTGCCGTCGTCTCTTCCTACGGATGCATTCACATAGTCAGGTACCTTAGTAATATACTTGAAAAGGTACTTGATAGAGCGTGTTTGGTTGCACCATTCAACGTTAATATGAGCACGGTAACGAAGTGATAGATCCTTATTGTATGGAACAACATATATATTATCACAGTCAAACCCTTTCTTGTGAACCATTCTTCCATCTTCCCTCCGTTTGTAAATAGGAAATCCAGCATCAACTTTAGTGACTGCACTAAAAGGTTTGGGAAAGAATTTAGAACACTTGCCATCAATCATACATACATTGGCTTTATTAGCAGGTCCGCATGGCCCATGTATCATAGAATCTCCTACAACTTCGTACAAGTACGGTTCCAGATCTTTATCAGGAAGTTCTGCACTTATATACTTGTCAATATCTTCACCGGTAGGCATTTTTGAATCTGGCTGCAAAAAGAGTACCATATGTGCATGTGGAAGGCCTCTTTTTCTGAAATTCAATTGTGTACAAAGCTGAAATAAAATAATAATAAATTAGTTTGTTTTTGTTTAGAAAATATAGAAATATTTATAATTATTAAAAATAAAACAAAGTAAATAAGATATTACCTGAATTAACTTTTCCGAAAGTGCCTTTCTCTCCTTTTTTTGTAAGATGGTGTATTAGACCATCAAGTTTCATTTTGAAAACCTTGCAACATATGTCTGGCCTATCTTCTGATTTTAAGTTGTGTTTCTGAAGATACCTTGTAACTTCTGGCCACTTAGGATTACAAGTAATTGTAATGAAAATATCCGGATAACCATAATTTTTGCATGTTGCCATCGCATCAAGATAGTGTTGCATCATATATCTTTTACCTCCAGTGAAAGAAGATGGTATAAAAATTCGTTTACCTTGGTCTGCTAAATTACAGTCGCCTTGGTCAGCTGCTTTTTGAATATTGTCGAAGTTTTCAGACCGAAGATTCTTCTGATTAAAAAACAGATAACGCAGTCTATTTGTCTCAATCATGGTGTAGACATCTACCAAGAATTGTTGAAACAATCGTCCTGCCATCGTTATAGTAGGAGATTCTCCCTCCCGTTCTTGTACAAGAAAAGCAAAATACTCTCGCATTGTCACAGTTTTCCTTTTTCGACCAGCTGTATCAACAAAACCAATGTCGATTCCCAATCTGAAACCATCTTCACCATAAGGAAATAGTAGTGGATATTGGAGTGGCAAATAAGCAGGATGTAGTTCACTAATCCGGTGTAACTTCCCTGATCTACTCTCAATAATAATGTCACGGGTGTTCAAACCAATGTTGAAGTCACCTGGAATTAAACCTGCAACTTCATTTGCAGTAGGGAGGTTATGAGTTCTTCCATCAGCATATCTGTCACTTGGCAGCCTTAATCTCAAACCTTCAGTGGGTTTGGTGACATCAAACTTCTCTCTTGCTGATCTTAAGGCTTTGACATGAGGATTGTGAGCGTCTAACATTTTTTTTAGAAGTCCAACGATTGATTCATCCAAACTTGCAGCAGATCCCATTTTACTACATAAAATGTTTCAAGAAGTTAGAATAAAAATATGTTCCTAAATAATAATAAAATTGCCACTCAATAGAAAATATACATATATAAATTTATATATTACATGTAAGCTTTTTTCTATTTTGTATCTCATTCACCGTATAATGTATATACAGTTGCAAAAATGCTGGATCTTTGTTGGGACCAGGAAAAAGATCACCTATCCTGTGGTAATTCTCACCACATAACTGAAATACAGAAGGTCCTTTTCCATTGTTTACAGAATGGTTAACTTTCCCACCAAGTGATGTGAATGAAAACATCATATTGTATGCTCTTATGAATTCACGAAAGTGTTTGCTTTTTTCATCTCCATTATAAAATAATGCTAGCAATGTGGCTGGTGGAGTCTTAAGTATTGGAAGCTTGACTTTGCCTTGTTTACAACACATAGTAAACACAGGTTGTGTCTTTTTGACTCTTTTGTTTATCCGTTCACCGAACCACATGTATGCTTTACAATGCTGACACATATATAAAGGATCACCATCATCATAGTAACCTGAGATTAATAAACCAGCAACAAATATACATTTAATAATAATATATTGTAGATAATGAATTTTAAAGTTCAGCTTAAAAACAAAGATTAAAAAAACAATAATGTGAAATAATTACCATTCTCTGATTCTCCTAGTTCGACAGTTCTAGCTGCATTCCTCTTTGTGATAAATCCTTTCAAAGCAATCTGATTGTGGTTTAAATTTTTCTGTTGATGTATTTAACTGTCTTTATCATGATGAATGTCGATATCATCATCAGACTGATAATGAGATGAATTGTAATGTCCAGTCGGATCCAAATCTGTACATTATTTTATAAGTAGTCAAATACGGGCAAAGTTCGTTGTAACGACATAAACCTCCAACATACTGAAATTAATTACCTACTGAATCAGATTCTCCTTCATGCTCAGAATCAGTTGCTATGAAAGCCATGAAATCCTCTGTATTCGTAGAGTTTAAGAAAAATTCTGTTTCATGAAAACTGTGTTAAACATATACGCATTTGAGGGTATGATTTGAACATTACAATGTTCTGAAATAAATGTTAACCTTCTTCTTGATTGCTTGGTTGACCAATTCCACTAATGTCATGTGTACCCACATGTGTGGCTCCTGTAAAATCTGAGAATATAATTTTTTTTTCAGAGTTTCCTAAATTCTGTAAAAGTCAGTATGTTGATCACTTAAAAGAAATTTACTTAACCTGAAGCTGTGCTGCTGTTAACACCTTTTCTTTTTTCGTCAAGAATTTTCCTTCTTTCTTTTCTTGCATTCATTGAGATAGTTGATGATGTTCCAGGGGTTTGAGATGATTTAGCCTTTCTTGGTCTCCCACCTGAAGTTATCCTTTCTTTCAAGTAATTGATATGGTTAGCAAAATTGTTTGATAATAAGCACTTACGTTTTTGATAAGCAGGTGGTGTATATATAACTTCATTGCTTTGTGCCAAAACCGTAGTGGAGCTTTGGATTATTTCTGCAGGCGTTTGTTTTTTTTGCCTTCCACCTGTGGAGTTTGATTATAACTTTTGGTAGTTAAATAGTTTGAATGAAGAGAAACTCGTAAATAAAATAACGCTTTTGTAAAGGAGGTGGTGCTTTTGTGTTATCAGTGATTTGTTCATCTTGTTCATCCATATTCACATCATTTGTTTCGGTCGGAGAAGCTTGTTCTTTTCTTGGTCTTCCACCTATGAACATAGCTGAAGTAAGTACTTCTTGCATATTTTTGTAGAGTATATAGATTATCACTTACGCTTTTGATATGGGGGTCCATGTTTTGTGTTTTGCTTGTTTGGTTTTGTGCTTGAACGCTTCATTGTATTTGTGTTTTGACCTTATTGTTTATGGGACAACAGATATACACAAGTCAATTAGAGCTTAGGAAGCTCTAATTATTGTTTAGAGCTTTTTAATTGCAAGTCTATGCGGTTTCTATGTGAGTTGTAATTTTTTTTTTAGGATATACACAAACCTTTCTATTTTATTGTTTAGAAAAATTGTGAAATATACGCAAAAATATATTTACTTTTAATGTCATAGATTTTATTCCTTTTTTTACAAAAAATGATAGATTCTTATTTAAAATCAAATCGTACATATAATTTTTATTTTTTCATGATGGAGGCTTATTTCAGGACAGTACTATCCTAAACATCTTTCTCTCTCTTTCAGACGTAATAAACCATCCCAATTTGAAGCAGAGAAGTATGAGGAAGATTAACCACAACATCTGTTCCTCTGCAATTCGTGTTCATAAACGCAAACATAACATTCACCGCTAACTTCTTCAACACGGAAGAAGATTGCTTCGCCTTTGCGTAAGACTTTCCCAATATATACGCTACTCCTGCGTCTTTCCCTTCCATTATCTCCAAAAAAGTATTCTGATCAAAAATTACGTACATTGCATGGCAGAATATTTTGTTGTTAACTCTCTTAATGTACTTTTGTGTTTATACGTCAGTTTAAATAACATTTTTGTTGTTTCTGATATTACTTATTTTTTTTATTAAAATAGTTAAATTAAGTGACAAAAGAGACAAAATATATTTTTATTAATAGGAAAATAAGCTGAATATAAGAAATAGCTGCTACCACGAAACAATTGATGCAGATCATAAGTGATCCTAATTATTATAAAACCAAATCAATAAAGCTAATGAGAAAACAACGGAAAACCGGTAAAAAAAAAAAAATAAATCATTTTTTTTACGCTGCTCAACTTTCACTTGCATCATCTTCTGCTTTTTGGTTGAAGAACCCTGATCCTCAACTGACATCAAACACGAAGTTTCTTCTCTTCTTTTGGATGAAGGCGTTCTTGAAAATTCCTCTGCTGCTTCCCACTCGTGATCAGAAAACTTCACAATAGGTGACTGCAAAAATGAACAATTGACTTTTTTGTAAAGTTATCAATGTATAAAAAATTAAACAATAATACAATATTATCTTCATTATAGGCAGTTCCTCAAATTCTTTAATCATATCTGCATCATCAGCCACTAAATCAACAATATAAGGTGAACTACTGCCTTTTTGATTCTTTGATTCTATTTTGATCTTGAATAAAAAATTTCTCCCAACTAAGTCTGTTAGAGATTGAGGAACGAAAGAAGGAAGTTCCTGAAAATATATAGAAATAATTTTCAATTAAATATCCGACTGCCAATATATCAATATATACTTCACAAAAAAAAACAATACCTCTGCAGCCTCTTCAACTAACTCTAAAGCGGGCCTCGCAATGAGTTTATTTGCAGTTTCGTCAAACAAAAGAAACTTTGTTATTGATGCTGATTCATCAGAGACACGCAGAATCAAGAAATAACTATAACAAACAAACAAAAAATCAAATTAGTATCAAATTATCTAATAATTAATAAGATCATGCATGATGAAAATAAAATGTTAATACTTGTAGATAACATCTTCGATGTCATTGTGTTTTGGGCAGTTGTATCGAGGTTTGTGTTGAAGACAATCATCCTCATCATCAGAATCATCTCCATATGGTTGAACTTTCTTTTTGCATCGCATGCAACATAGTACCATTTTTTTGACAAATCAACATAATCGATTTTGGCTACAACCACACAGGTTCCAACCTATTTTAAATATATTTGAGCACACGTTAAATTTTGTTCAATTTTCATAAAAATAATACAAAAAGAAAACTCTTGAAAGTAAATATAAAAAATATTAGTTACCGATCTTGAATCAAGAATTCCTGAAATTGTTTTCCTCGGATTTATCACCAGCATCTCATCATGAAGTGAAACTGCAGATCCAAATGACACTTTGCTGTCACTATGTGTGACCAATTGATTGTCGCCTGATAACCTTAAAAAACATGAACAATACAATATTTGAACAACTTAAAGACTTTATTTGAAGTAAAAGACTAATAATAAAAAAAAATTATTGGAGTAAGTGTGATATACATGGCTGTAAACGTTTTCACTTCGGCAGTTTCTGGATTGAGAAAGATTTGCGTTGAGTTGAACGCATTTGATATAGAGATATTACCTACATATTAATCAAAGATTTAATAAATTATTTGTAAAAGGAACTGCACAAAGGTAGGTATAAATAACTTTCAAGGATTATAGTTACCTTTGTACTCCTTGATACATGCAAACTTAATCACACAGATAACAATGGTGGTATTGTTCTCTTTAGTATAGTCCATCACTTTCTTCGCAAAGTCACTCCAGAAAGTACATGTCAGATGAACATTCCTGCATATATATTGTTTGAGTTAATTTTTTTTTCGAAAAGTTTATAAGAATTATTTGGAGACTAACTCACATTGTATCTCGTAGAATAATGTCAAGCTTTGAGTTATCCTTCCCCTTTGTTTTTATCTGCTCCATTTGTCCAATATTCACAATTTGACCAATCACATCTGAAAATATAAAAGAACTCTGTCATAAATCCTGAATTTAAATAGAAGAATATTTTCAAAATTATTCAAAATAGAAAATATAACTTACCAACCAAAACGTTTTTGTCTAGCTTTCCGGATAATATATTTTCAAAGTTTGAAAAGTATTTTACGGGATAATACTCGAGAAAATCATCAGCTGCTTTCACCTTAGTTGTTCTGAAGAATGTAATCTTATAAGGATAAGGATTGGTCCTAAATTCCCCAAGATAGTCCTTCAACTGGAAAGTATTGACGCTCACAGCTTCACCTTCTTTTAGAACAGTTAGGTGTTTCTTCATCAAGTCTTCTTCAACTTGAGCATGAATTCTTGTTCCATATAAACACAAAAATAACAACGATAACTAAAAGGTCTTTTAAGAGAACATGAATGAATTTATATAATCATATAAATTATAAATAAATAAACATGTTTTTATGGGATTAAGAACAAACCTCTTCATCAATCAACACCATCTCATGAGTGTTTCCAGAACTCTTGTAGCTCTTCCAAAGTACCAGAACCTTCACTTTGATTTTTTGTGTTTCATCAGCGGAATCAATGTTTTTCACAAGAACAAAGGAATTGTTTTTCTTAAATATAACTGACATTGCAATAAACTTTGTAAAACTTGAGAGCAATTTTAATATGGGTAGTGAATTTTAAAGTTGTCTATCATATATATATATATGTAGCATACTAGGTCAAATTCACGTGAGAATTATATATTTTCCATAATTATTTCTTTCCTTTTGTGTTTTTCTATTAATGGGAAATATACAAAACAATTGAGGGAAAAAGTAAAATTTACATCTCTAAGAAATTTTGAAGTCAGGAAATCACCGACATGACATGCGTGACACGCAATTGTAATAGTTACTATATGTAGCATAATAAGTCAAATTCACGTGAAAATTATATATTTTCCATAATTATTTCTTTCCTTTTGGGTTTTTCTATTTATGGGAAATATACAAAACAATTGAGTGAAATAGTAAAATTTACATCTTTAAGAAATATTGAAGTCACAAAGTCACCGTCATGACATGCGTGACACGCAATTGTAAGAGTTACCATAACTAAATATGGTAATAAATAAGAGTTACAATAACTAAATAAGAGTTACCATAACTAAATATGGTAATAAATAAGAGTTACCATAACTAAATAAGAGTTACCCATAACTATAAATAAGAGTTATCATAACTAAATATGCATACCGAATTGGAATAAGATGTGACTTTTACATATTTAATTTGGAATATAAATTGGAATATGAATCATTATGAGCACGTCTAATTGATTTTTGTATATCTATACCAGAATTTTTAATATTAATTTTATTGACTTCGTAATTTATTAAACTATTGAATACATGCATGTATCTTCCAATAAAAGTTTTAACTGGTGAGATTATTTAATAACTGAAATTATGCATGGTTGCCAAGAGACCTGCAAGTGTCCAAAAAACACACACAACTGTCTCACCAGGCGTAGCTCATGTGCACGTAATAATGTATTTCAATGTTCTTGAATTTGTAGTTTAGAAGACCAAGGAAAACGCCTAATGAAACAATTGTATATATGAAGGGTATCAAAAGATCATTAGGTATTGAACACAAATGCCTTTGTTATTTAATTATAATAACATATTTTAAATTAATATTAATAAAATACAACATAAAAGATAAATAGAATTGCAATCAAAGCCACCATTTAACAATAGACAGAGATTATATTATTGATAAGGCATTTCAAATCTTAAATATTGTCAAGGAGCTTCCATTGATACGCATGAGTGATTCGATATCCGCCAAAGCTAAACTCTTAATTTGATCTTCTGAGAAATTTAAATCTGAAAAAAAAAGAATCAAATTTAAATTATAAGCATTGAGCATTATAATGAAATTTAATTAGTATTACTTATCCTACTTTTTTTGGATAAAAAAGGATCTTACTTGTATCATCCATTTTTTTCCTTTCGTTGCATGATATATCTGTTGATAGTATTTTCCAAGTAACATTCCATATGTTTTCTGGAGTTATGGTATTATTTGAAAGCAACATTGTACAAAACAGTTGACGAAGACACTTTGCTGAACACCAAAACTTGCTTCTTTAATAGCTTCAATGTATTCTTTATCATCGTCGATAGGAACCTGCAGGGGTTTGAGTTTTTCCTCAACTGAATAAGTGTTGGTCAAAAGAGAAGAAGAATTTTTTTTAGGTGTGTGAGACGACATGGCCTAAAGCTTTTTGTTAAATGATTATTGCAAGGTAATATGAATATATATATATACACGTCATTGAATTCACGTCATTGAATATATGAATAATAAATTTTCCATATTGATTGAATATAGGAATCATATATTTTCCATATAGTTTTTCTTCCGGGAATAATGTTAAGAGTATTAAGTATCCACAAGCCATGTCATCTTATTCATAAGCCATGTCATCTATTTAAGTGTGCCATGTCATATTTTTTTTTTGTGAGAGTCTTTGTAGAGATGAAATGTAAGCAAATTTTTAAAAAATCACTTCTCAAATATAGTCTAGGGGATTTCTAAATCGTGTATGTGTGTGTAGGCATATATATTTCCACCTTCACTAAACCTAGCCGTCAAAGTGAAAACCTGAAAGAAGTTTTCAGGCTTGTCGTTCACCACCATCAGCTTCATCACCTTGTTCCTCATCTCTCTTGCTTGCTCATCACCTGTGTCACTTTCGTCTTCACATATGTATATGTGTATCGGAGAAGACGAGACGCAGCATCGAGACCAATCATCATAGGCCACACCCGTAGCCATCTCACCTCATTCCATCAGAGCTGTTTAATCCAAAAATGGTGTTATGCTGATAGTGTTTGTTGAATCAATACAATAAAAGAAACTAAATATAAGAGATTAGATTTTTGACGTTTAGGAGAAATGTTCAAATAATCAAATGAGAAATGAACATCAAAAAGAATTTATAGATCAAAGATTGTATTACAAGAGTGATCAAGTAAATCTAAATCTATATCTTTGTTAGAAGTGTTCTAAGTTTAAAATGGAGAAGAAGAGATTCTTTCTCAGAAGGAGGTAACTCCTTATTTATAGAAAGATGAAACCTAGGACTTCTTAGCAATATGAGTCTAGTTCAATGTCTAATGGACCTTGAGGACGATGTATCCCCAACAGTAAGTCTCTCAAGTTCGTAGAGAGAGATGAAGTAGGTCTTTGTGAATTTTACGAATAGGGTTTATTAGACAATGAACTAGACACATTCATGCCTATGACGATTTAGGCAAGTTTATTTCGAACTTGTGCCCAATAAAAAGCGATTTTGCTTTAAAACTCGTGCTTAGCGAAAGACGAGTTTACTTGACTCATGCTAAGGCAGAGGCGAGTTTACTGAGAACTCGTGCCTAGTGAAAGGAGAGCTTCTGTAAACCTATGGCTAGCCAAAGATGAGTTTTTGTACACTCGTGTCTAACAATAAGCGAGTTGACCAAAAAAAAAATAATAAAAAATAAGCGAGTTGACCGTAAACTCGTGCCTAAAAAAAGCAAGTTCAATTTAAACTCGTGTCTAAAATACACGTTTACCGAACTATTGCCGACCCGAAATCTCGTGTTGAGATCGTGTGTGCCGTGACCGAACGTATATCTCGTGCCACTTCGGAGACTATGAGCTCGTCTTTGAGGTGGAGAAGAAACAAGCATCCGAGGTAGAGATCACGTAACTGCCAAGATCGAACTTGACTTATGCTTGATCTTGGCCTATAACCTTCATGTGGACCCCAGTTCTATGCAAAGAAAAACTCGCTCATGGTGGCTTGCCCACAAGAAGGCTCAGTCTTTCACGCTCCATAGTGACAGAGCTCATCATGAGATCATCAGATTTTCTGTGATCATAAAAATAATATGGTCAAAACGTGATATACGTATGTATAGTAATGTTTAACATGTATATTCTCGAAAAGAAAAAGCTAGGCAATTAGCTTTCTAAACACGTTACGAGACAAGGCGGAGCTTATAATAAAAGGATGATGATCCAGTGATTATTTAGCAATGCAACTTCTAATACTGGTAGGTCATATTATAAAGTTCGAAAACTTATCTTTTTTATTTTTAATGTGTCGGCAACTTTGAAGAAGATAGCATCGTGACGTTGGAGATGAGTGGACTAGCCAAGCTTCTGACGGCAAAGCCTTTGCACTGAGATCACAAATATTGATTTTTGTGATGAGAAGCTCGACAACTCTTGTATAACGGTGACGGAGATCGAACTCTGAGATGATTACTGAGTTGCTGGATGTAACAGGTCGTGGCTTCTTGAGAGATGACCTGGAGATAAGGTTATGTCTCATGTGCTGTTTCTTCTAGATGAGAGAGCTTGTACCGATTACGGCAAGCTTGTCTCGAGAGCTGAGTGAAGAAACCAAGCCTTATCGTCACTGACTTGTCTTGAAAACTCTCCACAACTAGCAGCCATTGAAGAGGCTTGATCTAAGCGAAAGTCGAGATAAGAAGCTCGTGCCGAGACGGCAAGCTTGTGATGACATTCCACATAAGTACACTTTACAAGACCACGGTCCCCTTGCAAGAACCACCGGTCTCACCTCTTCCCATTATGCTGTCTGTGGTACGCCACTGCTAGCTTCCGGTCTTTCCTTCCACGACATCCAAAGGTAACGCCCAACAGGAGTCTGATCAGTCCCCATTTGTTCCTCGAGGCAGAGCTAGTGCTTGGTTCAAGAGCCCTCTTTGTGGAATCAACACCAAAGCTTCACCTTTATCTGAAAACTACTGCGATCTTTGTCGTAACTTGCGGGGAGCTTGGAGACGTTGCCGTTGGTGGAGACCTCATCCTCGGAACTAATCTCAGAAACCTGATGCTGTTGACGGAGATGAGAGCATCCAAGTCTCGATCCGCAAATTGTCACTCCACTTGGCCGAGAGAGATACATCATCTCCTCTCTCGCCAGAATCAAGCTGAATGTTTCGAGACTGAATCATGGTCGCAGAGATCGTTTTGCCAGCTTGAAAGAAAAACAAGTTTGACCAACTAATCTGAGAGACTTTCCAAGATGATGAAACCTTGGTTTCTTGTTAACCGGTTCTTGTCTCGAGAGCTTGAGTTGAATCACGGTCGTCATCATCTTTCTTCTCGCTCCGAGTCACAAAGAAGGCCGAGTCACGAAGACGGGTGAGGAAGGTGAGAAGCACGGTAGCTTCTGAGAAGCCTCAATCGCCATATCTCGTCTCTGGTTCGATTTGTAGATCAAAGGTTGAACCTTTTCGACAGGTGGATGGTGATAGATCGAGACACAGACACCGGTGATTGGCTCGTCATCTCCGCTCTTGCCGCCGGTTGTGGAGCTCTAGGCTTCTTTTGTCAGTTTGTAGGAAGCAACGAGTTTGACAAACAAGAAAGTTTCGAACTTTTGAGGATGTAAAGTTCGAAACTTTAAGCCCCAATCACCTGAGCTGTTTCGAGAATGGAAGAGTAAAGAGTCGATCTTGATTCTTCATTTTTTTTTTTTTTTTTTTTTTCTCTAGTTTGATATGCTTTTAGGATAGTTCTCCATGAACCAATGCTGATAGTGTTTGTTGAATTAATACAATAAAAAAATCTAAAAATAAGAGATTAGATTCTTGAAATTTTGGAGAAATTTCAAAAAATCAAACGAAAAATGAACATCAAAAGAATTTATAGATCAAAGATTGTATTACAAGAGTGATCAAGTAAATCTCAATCTATAAACTCTTTGTAAGAAGTGTTTTAAGTCTAAAATAGAAAGAAGAGATTTTTTCTCATAAGGAGGTAACTCTTTATTTATAGAAAGATGAAACCTATGACTTCCTAGCAATATAAGCCTAGTTCAATGTCTAATGGGCCTTGAGGAGGATGTAAATCCATCCCAACAAGAACCATGACTCTTCACCGGAGGAGTAGCTCATGCCATCACAGTCTCGTACGTGCCGTTACGTCCATGGCGTTGACGTTACCTATCGGATCCGTGAGATGGAGAAGGTGAAGCCGGAGCCGCCGCGTTCATCACCACCGTTCATCAACACAACGCCATGTTGGACGAGAGCCTTAGTTCAGCCTCGTGACGTTAAGTACGATATTGGTGGTGTAGAGAACGTGATAAGGTTTATAGTGTTATTATTAATTTCTTGTGTTACAAGTTCTTAATAGAACCCTAGATAAGTTATATTTAACAATGTTGTTTTGTCTCTATTCCTTTTCAGATGGTTTTGTCGTTGGCGAGATCGAGATTCATGGTGGAACCTTAGTTTTCTTGGTGATCAAGTCATCTGATCCGTTCCGAGTTCTTAATATTAGCAAAGGTGAGGGCTACTCCGTTAATCCCGAGCTAGTTTAGTACTACTATTATGAAAGTCTAGTTTCGAAACATGAACAGGTTTTATGAATCGAGTTTGTTTGAGTGTCTTGCTTGTTTTTTATTATTATTGCTTGTTAAATTGAGAATATGATAATAGAGGTTCAACGGTTGACTGAATTGAATCAATTAAGAATGTTATTTATATATATATACATAAGTATTTATGAGATCGGCGCATTGCATGGAGATTGCGGGACACATAGACGTTTGTGTTATCGGTGCATTGTATGGAGATTGCGGGGCATATGGATATCTATGCTAGCGGCGCATTGTATGGGGATTGCGGAGTACAAAGACATTTGTACTAACGGCGTATAGGTGATTGCGGGGTACAAAGATGGACTCTTGTACTAGCGGTGCTATATATTTATATCCGTATAAGGAAAATGCAGGGGTGTTGATCTAGTTATGCACTATCAGCGCATTTGATGTTTTATGTGGTGTATTAGACACCGTGTTTGTTTCAAGCTAGAGCTAGGCCTACATAGTCGTAGTGCTATGTACTGAGTAAGTGGTTTGCGGTTTAGCATCCCATACCTCACTGAGTGACTCCCTTGTTGCTCACCCCTCTTTCTTCCCATTGCAGGTGAGCTTGCCGAGTAGTTGGGTATCTAGACGGTTTGGTGTCTTGGGATCATTGTATTTTATTTTGGTTTTAATTAACATTTTGATTTAATGTATTTGGTTTTAAATTATAAACTTTTTTTATGTGGAAATTATTTGACAAAAGGTTGACATTTTATTCGGTTTTATAAATCGATTTAATTTGGTATTTTTCGGTTAGTAGCACGCCGTTCTCAAGAGAGGAGGAGACGGGTGTTACAATTTGCAGGTCAATTGGTGACAGCTTGTCCTGTGGAAATGCTGTTAAAGGGTGAGGTCCTGGGTTCGAGTAACGCCAAGCGCATCAATAACCTACTGGTGGATGTGGAGGTAGTTCCTGCCACGGTGAGAGGTTAGGGTCGGTGCGCTGAAGTGCTGTGAAATCTGAAGTCCGCAGGACGGGTTGTCACAATTATATCCAAATATCTTTTTAACCGTAAGTTTGTAGAGTCTGTTAATAGTCAATAATTCATAAAACACAAATGGTCTGTGACCCAAATATATTGGAATGTTAAACGACATTCGTTTTGTAATCAAAACGCTCTCTGATACGTTTCTCTAGGCAGTTTTAGCAACCCTGGTTTCTTCAGGCAGTTTTAGCAATCTTGTTTCTTCACCCACGGTTTACAGCTATCCGGTTTATTTCTTTTCTGGTTATGCTTTCAAATCTCTTTCCCTCTGACAACTTCACCAACCTGGTTTCTACTCCATTTTAGGAAAAGTTTCAAATCCACGAAACCGCTTCCGAAGCTTCAATTAAGGTGGACCTAAAAAAATAATTTAATATGTGGCACAATCTATACATATACACATTTATTAAAATATTAAATATAATATTTCATTAAATGGTATATATTTTTCAAAAAAATAGATTAGTCATTAAAAGTTTACAATTTATAAATTTCAAAATTAGATCATATAAAATAAGATAATAATTTTTATAGTTTTAAATATTCCATTTTTATCGTCATGCTGAAGGGAAGATATGGCTACTGGTTATGATTTACTTTGATGGTTTGGAAAGTTGTTAATAGCTTTTTTTGGTTTGGTTACTGATTCCCCAAAACAATGATAGAGGATATGGGATAGGATTGGTGGCGTGGAGCTCTCAGTTCTGGGTATCAATATATAAGGAATTGTGATTTACTCATAGCTATCATCAAAGTTTTCTATTACTATCACATACGAGCTAAAGTTTTCTGGCCTTTGTTTCTGGTGGTGGTGATCATGACTCAGAGTCAGCTTGTTAGCTTGTTGGAAAGGTGGGGATGGGAAGAACAGTGAGGGAAATCACAAGCATTTGAAGATTTATGTTTCCTAATTTTGAAGATTTACTCAAAGACGGTCCTTTTGGGTTGGGTTTTCAATTTGGTGTTGTGTTCTTGGCATTTTTGAAGTTATGGAATAAAGATAGTTGTTTTGGTACTCTATCTGGTATATAAGACCTGATGAGTTTGTGCTCTAATTCTTTGGACAATACTAATTGATGCGATTTACTTGGGTGTTTCGGACTTTATGGGAGCCAAGACCGGAAAGAAGGCGTAAACGTGGTCTCTTGTGTTGAGTATGGGCCTAGCCCTCCCAAAAGGTTCATAAGAAAATTATCCAGACACATGAAAGTCGGTTCGTCGACTTGCGAGCCAGCGATTGGGTCGGCTTTAGACTGCTTTTTGATCGGCGAGGCGACCAACCGAACGTCATCGGCTCGACGACTCCGATCAGCGGCCCGACACCTCGCCCACCACAACACTCGAGGAGCGCCATCAGAATATAGCACATTATGTTAACGAGCATGTGTCCCATAAAAGAAGATGAAAGCAACAAGGAGGGGGATCCGGAAATTAATACAATCACTTTCGGCGAGATCTAGGGTTTCATATCTTACTTCTCGCCGACTTGTAACAGGCCAGACAAATAGCTTCGCCGGACTAATTTCTTTGTTCTCTTCCCCTTTTTAAACACTGTTTCGACTTATTGATCTAATAAAACACGTCTTTGTCTTTGACCCACCGACGAGAAACTCGGCCTTTCGCTTTACTAGTTATCGACATCTCAGTTCAAAGGGAGTTTGGCGCCCACCGGCGGCCGACAGAGTAAGCGTCAATAAAAGCAGGACTCGATCACCGGACTCTCATTTCGACGACGAGTCACCTGTGACCTGAAGGGCGCTCCGCCGCAGGGCCTTCGCAAAAAACCATACTCGAGAGTGGCGCACAAGACGCCGTCCAAAAGGCGACGATCTGAGTTCTCGGCCAAAGGAGCCAAAATGGCAGCAATGGCGCGAGTTGCTCAGTCGTCGCCTTTTGGACGGCGTCTTGCTGCGCCATCCTCTCGAGTATGGTTCTGCGAAGGCCGCTGCTGTCGGAGCGCCTTCAGTCACAGGTGACTCGTCGTCGAACGGAGAGTCGGGTCGAGTCATGATCTTTTATTGACGCTACTCTGTCTGCCTCACGGTGGGCGCCAACTGTTTGAACTGAGACTGTCGATAAACTAGTAAAGAGAAAGGACGAGTTCTCGTCGTGGGTCAAGACAAAAGACGTGTTTTATTAGATCAATAAGTCGAAACAGTGTTACAAAGGGAAGAGAACAAAGGAATTAGTCCGGCGAAAGCTGTTTGTCGGACTGTACAAGTCGGCGAGAAGTAAGATATGAAACCCTAGATCTCGCCGAAAGTGAGTGTAGTAATTTCCGGATCCCCCTCCTTGTTGCTTTTCCTCGTTCTTTTATAGACACATGCTCGTTAACATAATGTGCTATATTCTGATGGGCATCCTCGAGTGGTTGGGCCGAGGTGTCGGGCCGCTGACTCGAGTCGTCGAGCCGATGACGTTCGGTTGGTCGCCTCGCCGATCAAAAGCAGTCTAAAGCCGACCCAATCGCTGGCTCGCAAGTCGACGAACCGACTTTCATGTGTCTGGATAATTTTCTTATGAACCTTTTGGGAGGGCTAGGCCCATACTCAACACAAGAGACCACGTTACGCCTTCTTTCCGGTCTTGGCTCCCATAAAGTCCGAAACACCCAAGTAAATCGCATCAATTAGTATTGTCCAAAGAATTAGAGCACAACTCATCAGGTCTTATATACCAGATAGAGTAACCAAAACAACTATCTTTATTCCATAACTTCAAAATGCCAAGAACACAACACCAAATTGAAAACCCAACCCAAAGGACCGTCTTTGAGTAAATCTTCAAATTAGGAACATAAATCTTCAAATGCTTGTGATTTCCCTCACTGTTCTTCCCATCCCAAACCTTTCCAACAAGCTAACAAGCTGACTCTGAGTCATGATCACCACCACCAGAAACAAAAGGCCAGAAAACTTTAGCTCGTATGTGATAGTAATAGAAACTTTGATGATAGCTATGAGTAAATCACAATTCCTTATATATTGATACCCAGAACTGAGAGCTCCACGCCACAATCCTATCCCATATCCTCTATCATTGTTTTGGGGAATCAGTAACCAATAACCAAAAAAGCTATTAAAACTTTCCAAACCATCAAAGTAAATCATAACCAGTAGCCATATCTTCCCTTCAGCATGACGATAAAAATGGAATATTTAAAACTATAAAAATTATTTATCTTATTTTATATGATCTAATTTTTGAAATTTATAAATTGTAAACTTTTAATGACTAATCTATTTTTTTGAAAAAATATATACCATTTAATGAAATTAATTATATTTAATATTTTAATAAATGTGTATATGTATAGATTGTGCCACATATTAAATTATTTTTTAGGTCCACCCTTAATTGAAAGCTTCGGAAGCGGTTTCGTGGATTTGAAACTTTTCTAAAATGGAGTAGAAACCAGGTTGGTGAAGTTGTCCAGAGGGAAAAGAGATTTGAAAGCATAACCAGAAAAGGAAATAAACCGGATAGCTGTAAACCGTGGGTGAAGAACCAAGATTGCTAAAACTGCCTGAAGAAACCAGGGTGCTAAAACTGCCTAGAGAAACGTATCAGAGAGCGTTTTGATTTACAAAACCGAATGTCGTTAATTCCAAATATATATTGGGTCACAGACCATTTGTGTTTTATGAATTATTGACTATTAACAGACTCTACAAACTTACGGTTAAAAAGATATTTGGATATAATTGTGACAACCCGTCCTGCGGACTTCAGATTTCACAGCACTTCAGCGCACCGACCCTAACCTCTCACCGTGGCAGGAACTACCTCCACATCCACCAGTAGGTTATTGATGCGCTTGGCGTTACTCGAACCCAGGACCTCACCCTTTAACAGCATTTCCACAGGACAAGCTGTCACCAATTGACCTGCAAATTGTAACACCCGTCTCCTCCTCTCTTGAGAACGGCGTGCTACTAACCGAAAATACCAAATTAAATCGATTTATAAACCGAATAAAAGTCAAACCTTTTGATCAAATAATTTCCACATAAAAAAGTTTATAATTTAAAACCAAATACATTAAATCAAAATGTAATTAAAACCAAAAAAAAATACAATGATCCCAAGACACCAAACCGTCTAGATACCCAACTACTCGGCAAGCTCACCTGCAATGGGAAGAAAGAGGGGTGAGCAACAAGGGAGTCACTCAGTGAGGTATGGATGCTAAACCGCAAACCACTTACTCAGTACATAGCACTACGACTATGTAGGCCTAGCTCTAGCTTGAAACAAACACGGTGTCTAATACCCACATAAAACATCAAATGCGCTGATAGTGCATAACTAGATCACACACCCTGCATTTTCCTTATACGGATATAAATATATAGCACCGCTAGTACAAGAGTCCATCTTTGTACCCCGCAATCACCTATACGCCGTTAGTACAAATGTCTTTGTACTCCGCAATCCCCATACAATGCGCCGCTAGCATAGATATCCATATGCCCCGCAATCTCCATACAATGCACCGATAACACAAACGTCTATGTGTCCCGCAATCTCCATGCAATGCGCCGATCTCATAACATACTTATGTATATATATATAAATAACAGTTCTTAATTGATTCAATTCAGTCAACCGTTGAATCCTCTATTATCATATTCTCAATTTAACAAGCAAATAATAATAAACAAACAAGCAAGACACTCAAACAAACTCGATTCATAAAACCTGTTCATGTTTCGAAACTAGACTTTCCATAATAGTAGTACTAAACTAGCTCGGGATTTAACGGAGTAGCCCTCACCTTTGCTAATATTAAGAACTCGGAACGGATCAGATGACTTGATCACCAAGAAAACTAAGGTTCCACCATGAATCTCGATCTCGCCAACGACAAAACCATCTGAAAAGGAATAGAGACAAAACAACATTGTTAAATAAACTTATCTAGGGTTCTATTAAGAACCTTGTAACACAAGAAATTAATAATAACACTATAAACCTTATCACGTTCTCTACACACCAATATCGTACTTAACGTCACGAGGCTGAACTAAGGCTCTCGTCCAACATGGCGTTGTGTTGATGAACGGTGGTGATGAACGCGGCGGCTCCGGCTTCACCTTCTCCATCTCACGGATCCGATAGGTAACGTCAACGCCATGGACGTAACGGCACGTACGAGACTGTGATGGCATGAGCTACTCCTCCGGTGAAGAGTCATGGTTCTTGTTGGGGATGGATTTACATCCTCCTCAAGGCCCATTAGACATTGAACTAGGCTTATATTGCTAGGAAGTCATAGGTTTCATCTTTCTATAAATAAAGAGTTACCTCCTTATGAGAAAAATCTCTTCTTCTCTATTTTAGACTTAAAACACTTCTTACAAAGAGTTTATAGATTGAGATTTACTTGATCACTCTTGTAATACAATCTTTGATCTATAAATTCTTTTTGATGTTCATTTTTCGTTTGATTTTTTGAAAATTTCTCCAAAATTTCAAGAATCTAATCTCTTATTTTTAGATTTTTTTATTGTATTAATTCAACAAACACTATCAGCATTGGTTCATGGAGAACTATCCTAAAGCATATCAAACTAGAGAAAAATCAAAAGAAAAAAAAATGAAGAATCAAGATCGACTCTTTACTCTTCCATTCTCGAAACAGCTCAGGTGATTGGGGCTTAAAGTTTCGAACTTTACATCCTCAAAAGTTCGAAACTTTCTTGTTTGTCAAACTCGTTGCTTCCTACAAACTGACAAAAGAAGCCTAGAGCTCCACAACCGGCGGCAAGAGCGGAGATGACGAGCCAATCACCGGTGTCTGTGTCTCGATCTATCACCATCCACCTGTCGAAAAGGTTCAACCTTTGATCTACAAATCGAACCAGAGACGAGATATGGCGATTGAGGCTTCTCAGAAGCTACCGTGCTTCTCACCTTCCTCACCCGTCTTCGTGACTCGGCCTTCTTTGTGACTCGGAGCGAGAAGAAAGATGATGACGACCGTGATTCAACTCAAGCTCTCGAGACAAGAACCGGTTAACAAGAAACCAAGGTTTCATCATCTTGGAAAGTCTCTCAGATTAGTTGGTCAACTTGTTTTTCTTTCAAGCTGGCAAAACGATCTCTGCGACCATGATTCAGTCTCGAAACATTCAGCTTGATTCTGGCGAGAGAGGAGATGATGTATCTCTCTCGGCCAAGTGGAGTGACAATTTGCGGATCGAGACTTGGATGCTCTCATCTCCGTCAACAGCATCAGGTTTCTGAGATTAGTTCCGAGGATGAGGTCTCCACCAACGGCAACGTCTCCAAGCTCCCCGCAAGTTACGACAAAGATCGCAGTAGTTTTCAGATAAAGGTGAAGCTTTGGTGTTGATTCCACAAAGAGGGCTCTTGAACCAAGCACTAGCTCTGCCTCGAGGAACAAATGGGGACTGATCAGACTCCTGTTGGGCGTTACCTTTGGATGTCGTGGAAGGAAAGACCGGAAGCTAGCAGTGGCGTACCACAGACAGCATAATGGGAAGAGGTGAGACCGGTGGTTCTTGCAATGGGACCGTGGTCTTGTAAAGTGTACTTATGTGGAATGTCATCACAAGCTTGCCGTCTCGGCACGAGCTTCTTATCTCGACTTTCGCTTAGATCAAGCCTCTTCAATGGCTGCTAGTTGTGGAAGAGTTTCAAGACAAGTCAGTGACGATAAGGCTTGGTTTCTTCACTCAGCTCTCGAGACAAGCTTGCCGTAATCGGTACAAGCTCCTCATCTAGAAGAAACAGCACATGAGACATAACCTTATCTCCAGGTCATCTCTCCAAGAAGCCACGACCTGTTACATCCAGCAACTCAGTAATCATCTCAGAGTTCGATCTCCGTCACCGTTATACAAGAGTTGTCGAGCTTCTCATCACAAAAATCATATTTGTGATCTCAGTGCAAAGGCTTTGCCGTCAGAAGCTTGGCTAGTCCACTCATCTCCAACGTCACGATGCTATCTTCTTCAAAGTTGCCGACACATTAAAATAAAAAAAGATAAGTTTTCGAACTTTATAATATGACCTACCAGTATTAGAAGTTGCATTGCTAAATAATCACTGGATCATCATCCTTTTATTATAAGCTCCGCCTTGTCTCGTAACGTGTTTAGAAAGCTAATTGCCTAGCTTTTCTTTTCGAGAATATACATGTTAAACATTACTATACATACGTATATCACGTTTTGACCATATTATTTTTATGATCACAGAAAATCTGATGATCTCATGATGAGCTCTGTCACTATGGAGCGTGAAAGACTGAGCCTTCTTGTGGGCAAGCCACCATGAGCGAGTTTTTCTTGCATAGAACTGGGGTCCACATGAAGGTTATAGGCCAAGATCAAGCATAAGTCAAGTTCGATCTTGGCAGTTACGTGATCTCTACCTCGGATGCTTGTTTCTTCTCCACCTCAAAGACGAGCTCATAGTCTCCGAAGTGGCACGAGATATACGTTCGGTCACGGCACACACGATCTCAACACGAGATTTCGGTCGGCAATAGTTCGGTAAACGTGTATTTTAGACACGAGTTTAAATTGAACTTGCTTTTTTTAGGCACGAGTTTACGGTCAACTCGCTTATTTTTTATTATTTTTTTTTTGGTCAACTCGCTTATTGTTAGACACGAGTGTACAAAAACTCATCTTTGGCTAGCCATAGGTTTACAGAAGCTCTCCTTTCACTAGGCACGAGTTCTCAGTAAACTCGCCTCTGCCTTAGCATGAGTCAAGTAAACTCGTCTTTCGCTAAGCACGAGTTTAAAGCAAAATCGCTTTTTATTGGGCACAAGTTCGAAATAAACTTGCCTAAATCGTCATAGGCATGAATGTGTCTAGTTCATTGTCTAATAAACCCTATTCGTAAAATTCACAAAGACCTACTTCATCTCTCTCTACGAACTTGAGAGACTTACTGTTGGGGATACATCGTCCTCAAGGTCCATTAGACATTGAACTAGACTCATATTGCTAAGAAGTCCTAGGTTTCATCTTTCTATAAATAAGGAGTTACCTCCTTCTGAGAAAGAATCTCTTCTTCTCCATTTTAAACTTAGAACACTTCTAACAAAGATATAGATTTAGATTTACTTGATCACTCTTGTAATACAATCTTTGATCTATAAATTCTTTTTGATGTTCATTTCTCTCATTTGATTATTTGAACATTTCTCCTAAACGTCAAAAATCTAATCTCTTATTTTAGTTTCTTTATTGTATTGATTCAACAAACACTATCAGCATAAACACCATTTTTGGATTAAACAGCTCTGATGGAATGAGGTGAGATGGCTACGGTGTGGCCTATGATGATTGGTCTCGATGCTGCGTCTCGTCTTCTCCGATACACATATACATATGTGAAGACGAAAGTGACACAGGTGATGAGCAAGCAAGAGAGATGAGGAACAAGGTGATGAAGCTGATGGTGGTGAACGACAAGCCTGAAAACTTCTTTCAGGTTTTCACTTTGACGGCTAGGTTTAGTGAAGGTGGAAATATATATGCCTACACACACATACACGATTTAGAAATCCCCTAGACTATATTTGAGAAGTGATTTTTTAAAAATTTGCTTACATTTCATCTCTACAAAGACTCTCACAAAAAAAAATATGACATGGCACACTTAAATAGATGACATGGCTTATGAATAAGATGACAAGGCTTGTGGATACTTAATACTCTTAACATTATTCCCGGAAGAAAAACTATATGGAAAATATATGATTCCTATATTCAATCAATATGGAAAATTTATTATTCATATATTCAATGACGTGAATTCAATGACGTGTATATATATATATTCATATTACCTTGCAATAATCATTTAACAAAAAGCTTTAGGCCATGTCGTCTCACACACCTAAAAAAATTCTTCTTCTCTTTTGACCAACACTTATTCAGTTGAGGAAAAACTCAAACCCCTGCAGGTTCCTATCGACGATGATAAAGAATACATTGAAGCTATTAAAGAAGCAAGTTTTGGTGTTCAGCAAAGTGTCTTCGTCAACTGTTTTGTACAATGTTGCTTTCAAATAATACCATAACTCCAGAAACATATGGAATGTTACTTGGAAAATACTATCAACAGATATATCATGCAACGAAAGGAAAAAAATGGATGATACAAGTAAGATCCTTTTTTATCCAAAAAAAGTAGGATAAGTAATACTAATTAAATTTCATTATAATGCTCAATGCTTATAATTTAATTTGATTCTTTTTTTTCAGATTTAAATTTCTCAGAAGATCAAATTAAGAGTTTAGCTTTGGCGGATATCGAATCACTCATGCGTATCAATGGAAGCTCCTTGACAATATTTAAGATTTGAAATGCCTTATCAATAATATAATCTCTGTCTATTGTTAAATGGTGGCTTTGATTGCAATTCTATTTATCTTTTATGTTGTATTTTATTAATATTAATTTAAAATATGTTATTATAATTAAATAACAAAGGCATTTGTGTTCAATACCTAATGATCTTTTGATACCCTTCATATATACAATTGTTTCATTAGGCGTTTTCCTTGGTCTTCTAAACTACAAATTCAAGAACATTGAAATACATTATTACGTGCACATGAGCTACGCCTGGTGAGACAGTTGTGTGTGTTTTTTGGACACTTGCAGGTCTCTTGGCAACCATGCATAATTTCAGTTATTAAATAATCTCACCAGTTAAAACTTTTATTGGAAGATACATGCATGTATTCAATAGTTTAATAAATTACGAAGTCATAAAATTAATATTAAAAATTCTGGTATAGATATACAAAAATCAATTAGACGTGCTCATAATGATTCATATTCCAATTTATATTCCAAATTAAATATGTAAAAGTCACATCTTATTCCAATTCGGTATGCATATTTAGTTATGATAACTCTTATTTATAGTTATGGGTAACTCTTATTTAGTTATGGTAACTCTTATTTATTACCATATTTAGTTATGGTAACTCTTATTTAGTTATTGTAACTCTTATTTATTACCATATTTAGTTATGGTAACTCTTACAATTGCGTGTCACGCATGTCATGACGGTGACTTTGTGACTTCAATATTTCTTAAAGATGTAAATTTTACTATTTCACTCAATTGTTTTGTATATTTCCCATAAATAGAAAAACCCAAAAGGAAAGAAATAATTATGGAAAATATATAATTTTCACGTGAATTTGACTTATTATGCTACATATAGTACTATTACAATTGCGTGTCACCATGTCATGTCGGTGATTTCCTGACTTCAAAATTTCTTAGAGATGTAAATTTTACTTTTTTCCTCAATTGTTTTGTATATTTCCCATTAATAGAAAAACACAAAAGGAAAGAAATAATTATGGAAAATATATAATTCTCACGTGAATTTGACCTAGTATGCTACATATATATATATATGATAGACAACTTTAAAATTCACTACCCATATTAAAATTGCTCTCAAGTTTTACAAAGTTTATTGCAATGTCAGTTATATTTAAGAAAAACAATTCCTTTGTTCTTGTGAAAAACATTGATTCCGCTGATGAAACACAAAAAATCAAGTGAAGGTTCTGGTACTTTGGAAGAGCTACAAGAGTTCTGGAAACACTCATGAGATGGTGTTGATTGATGAAGAGGTTTGTTCTTAATCCCATAAAAACATGTTTATTTATTTATAATTTATATGATTATATAAATTCATTCATGTCTCTTAAAAGACCTTTTAGTTATCGTTGTTATTTTTGTGTTTATATGGAACAAGAATTCATGCTCAAGTTGAAGAAGACTTGATGAAGAAACACCTAACTGTTCTAAAAGAAGGTGAAGCTGTGAGCGTCAATACTTTCCAGTTGAAGGACTATCTTGGGGAATTTAGGACCAATCCTTATCCTTATAAGATTACATTCTTCAGAACAACTAAGGTGAAAGCAGCTGATGATTTTCTCGAGTATTATCCCGTAAAATACTTTTCAAACTTTGAAAATATATTATCCGGAAAGCTAGACAAAAACGTTTTGGTTGGTAAGTTATATTTTCTATTTTGAATAATTTTGAAAATATTCTTCTATTTAAATTCAGGATTTATGACAGAGTTCTTTTATATTTTCAGATGTGATTGGTCAAATTGTGAATATTGGACAAATGGAGCAGATAAAAACAAGGGGAAGGATAACTCAAAGCTTGACATTATTCTACGAGATACAATGTGAGTTAGTCTCCAAATAATTCTTATAAACTTTTCGAAAAAAAAATTAACTCAAACAATATATATGCAGGAATGTTCATCTGACATGTACTTTCTGGAGTGACTTGCGAAGAAAGTGATGGACTATACTAAAGAGAACAATACCACCATTGTTATCTGTGTGATTAAGTTTGCATGTATCAAGGAGTACAAAGGTAACTATAATCCTTGAAAGTTATTTATACCTACCTTTGTGCAGTTCCTTTTACAAATAATTTATTAAATCTTTGATTAATATGTAGGTAATATCTCTATATCAAATGCGTTCAACTCAACGCAAATCTTTCTCAATCCAGAAACTGCCGAAGTGAAAACGTTTACAGCCATGTATATCACACTTACTCCAATAATTTTTTTTATTATTAGTCTTTTACTTCAAATAAAGTCTTTAAGTTGTTCAAATATTGTATTGTTCATGTTTTTAAGGTTATCAGGCGACAATCAATTGGTCACACATAGTGACAGCAAAGTGTCATTTGGATCTGCAGTTTCACTTCATGATGAGATGCTGGTGATAAATCCGAGGAAAACAATTTCAGGAATTCTTGATTCAAGATCGGTAACTAATATTTTTTATATTTACTTTCAAGAGTTTTCTTTTTGTATTATTTTTATGAAAATTGAACAAAATTTAACGTGTGCTCAAATATATTAAAATAGGTTGGAACCTGTGTGGTTGTAGCCAAAATCGATTATGTTGATTTGTCAAAAAAATGGTACTATGTTGCATGCGATGCAAAAAGAAAGTTCAACCATATGGAGATGATTCTGATGATGAGGATGATTGTCTTCAACACAAACCTCGATACAACTGCCCAAAACACAATGACATCGAAGATGTTATCTACAAGTATTAACATTTTATTTTCATCATGCATGATCTTATTAATTATTAGATAATTTGATACTAATTTGATTTTTTGTTTGTTTGTTATAGTTATTTCTTGATTCTGCGTGTCTCTGATGAATCAGCATCAATAACAAAGTTTCTTTTGTTTGACGAAACTGCAAATAAACTCATTGCGAGGCCCGCTTTAGAGTTAGTTGAAGAGGCTGCAGAGGTATTGTTTTTTTTTGTGAAGTATATATTGATATATTGGCAGTCGGATATTTAATTGAAAATTATTCTATATATTTTCAGGAACTTCCTTCTTTCGTTCCTCAATCTCTAACAGACTTAGTTGGGAGAAATTTTTTATTCAAGATCAAAATAGAATCAAAGAATCAAAAGGCAGTAGTTCACCTTATATTGTTGATTTAGTGCTGATGATGCAGATATGATTAAAGAATTTGAGGAACTGCCTATAATGAAGATAATATTGTATTATTGTTAATTTTTTATACATTGATAACTTTACAAAAAAGTCAATTGTTCATTTTTGCAGTCACCTATTGTGAAGTTTTCTGATCACGAGTGGGAAGCAGCAGAGGAATTTTCAAGAACGCCTTCATCCAAAAGAAGAGAAGAACTTCGTGTTTGATGTCAGTTGAGGATCAGGGTTCTTCAACCAAAAAGCAGAAGATGATGCAAGTGAAAGTTGAGCAGCGTAAAAAAAATGATTTATTTTTTTTTTTTTACCGGTTTTCCGTTGTTTTCTCATTAGCTTTATTGATTTGGTTTTATAATAATTAGGATCACTTATGATCTGCATCAATTGTTTCGTGGTAGCAGCTATTTCTTATATTCAGCTTATTTTCCTATTAATAAATATATTTTGTCTCTTTTTGTCACTTAATTTAACTATTTTAATAAAAAAATAAGTAATATCAGAAACAACAAAAATGTTATTTAAACTGACGTATAAACACAAAAGTACATTAAGAGAGTTAACAACAAAATATTCTGCCATGCAATGTACGTAATTTTTGATCAGAATACTTTTTTGGAGATAAGGAAGGGAAAGACGCAGGAGTAGCGTATATATGGGAAAGTCTTACGCAAAGGCGAAGCAATCTTCTCCGTGTTGAAGAAGTTAGCGGTGAATGTTATGTTTGCGTTTATGAACACGAATTGCAGAGGAACAGATGTTGTGGTTAATCTTCCTCATACTTCTCTGCTTCAAATTGGGATGGTTTATTACGTCTGAAAGAGAGAGAAAGATGTTTAGGATAGTACTGTCCTGAATAAGCCTCCATCATGAAAAAATAAAAATTATATGTACGATTTGATTTTAAATAAGAATCTATCATTTTTTGTAAAAAAAAGGAATAAAATCTATGACATTAAAAGTAAATATATTTTTTGCGTATATTTCACAATTTTTCTAAACAATAAAATAGAAAGGTTGTGTATATCCTAAAAAAAAATTACAACTCACATAGAAACCGCATAGACTTGCAATTAAAAAGCTCTAACAATAATTAGAGCTTCCAAGCTCTAATTGACTTGTGTATATCTGTTGTCCCATAAACAATAAGGTCAAAACACAAATACAATGAAGCGTTCAAGCACAAAACCAAACAAGCAAAACACAAAACATGGACCCCCATATCAAAAGCGTAAGTGATAATCTATATACTCTACAAAATATGCAAGAAGTACTTACTTCAGCTATGTTCATAGGTGGAAGACCAAGAAAAGAACAAGCTTCTCCGACCGAAACAAATGATGTGAATATGGATGAACAAGATGAACAAATCACTGATAACACAAAAGCACCACCTCCTTTACAAAAGCGTTATTTTATTTACGAGTTTCTCTTCATTCAAACTATTTAACTACCAAAAGTTATAATCAAACTCCACAGGTGGAAGGCAAAAAAACAAACGCCTGCAGAAATAATCCAAAGCTCCACTACGGTTTGGCACAAAGCAATGAAGTTATATATACACCACCTGCTTATCAAAAACGTAAGTGCTTATTATCAAACAATTTTGCTAACCATATCAATTACTTGAAAGAAAGGATAACTTCAGGTGGGAGACCAAGAAAGGCAAATCATCTCAACCCCTGGAACATCATCAACTATCTCAATGAATGCAAGAAAAGAAAGAAGGAAAATTCTTGACGAAAAAAGAAAAGGTGTTAACAGCAGCACAGCTTCAGGTTAAGTAAATTTCTTTTAAGTGATCAACATACTGACTTTTACAGAATTTAGGAAACTCTGAAAAAAAATTATATTCTCAGATTTTACAGGAGCCACCATGTGGGTACACATGACATTAGTGGAATTGGTCAACCAAGCAATCAAGAAGAAGGTTAACATTTATTTCAGAACATTGTAATGTTCAAATCATACCCTCAATGCGTATATGTTAACACAGTTTTCATGAAACAGAATTTTTCTTAACTCTCTACGAATACAGAGGATTTCATGGCTTTCATAGCAACTGATTCTGAGCATGAAGGAGAATCTGATTCAGTAGGTAATTAATTTCAGTATGTTGGAGGTTTATGTCGTTACAACGAACTTTGCCCGTATTTGACTACTTATAAAATAATGTACAGATTTGGATCCGACTGGACATTACATTCATCTCATTATCAGTCTGATGATGATATCGACATTCATCATGATAAAGACAGTTAAAATACATCAACAGAAAAATTTAAACCACAATCAGATTGCTTTGAAAGGATTTATCACAAAGAGGAATGCAGCTAGAACTGTCGAACTAGGAGAATCAGAGAATGGTAATTATTTCACATTATTGTTTTTTTAATCTTTGTTTTTAAGCTGAACTTTAAAATTCATTATCTACAATATATTATTATTAAATGTATATTTGTTGCTGGGTTATTAATCTCAGGTTACTATGATGATGGTGATCCTTTATATATGTGTCAGCATTGTAAAGCATACATGTGGTTCGGTGAACGGATAAACAAAAGAGTCAAAAAGACACAACCTGTGTTTACTATGTGTTGTAAACAAGGCAAAGTCAAGCTTCCAATACTTAAGACTCCACCAGCCACATGCTAGCATTATTTTATAATGGAGATGAAAAAAGCAAACACTTTCGTGAATTCATAAGAGCATACAATATGATGTTTCATTCACATCACTTGGTGGGAAAGTTAACCATTCTGTAAACAATGGAAAAGGACCTTCTGTATTCAGTTATGTGGTGAGAATTACCACAGGATAGGTGATCTTTTTCCTGGTCCCAACAAGATCCAGCATTTTTGCAACTGTATATACATTATACGGTGAATGAGATACAAATAGAAAAAAGCTTACATGTAATATATAAATTTATATATGTATATTTTCTATTGAGTGGCAATTTTATTATTATTTAGGAACATATTTTTATTCTAACTCTTGAAACATTTTATGTAGTAAAATGGGATCTGCTGCAAGTTTGGATAAATCAATCGTTGGACTTCTAAAAAAAATGTTAGACGCTCACAATCCTCATGTCAAAGCCTTAAGATCAGCAAGAGAGAAGTTTGATGTCACCAAACCCACTGAAGGTTTGAGATTAAGGCTGCCAAGTGACAGATATGCTGATGGAAGAACTCATAACCTCCCTACTGCAAATGAAGTTGCAGGTTTAATTCCAGGTGACTTCAACATTGGTTTGAACACCCGTGACATTATTATTGAGAGTAGATCAGGGAAGTTACACCGGATTAGTGAACTACATCCTGCTTATTTGCCACTCCAATATCCACTACTATTTCCTTATGGTGAAGATGGTTCAGATTGGGAATCGACATTGGTTTTTGTTGATACAGCTGGTCGAAAAAGGAAAACTGTGACAATGCGAGAGTATTTTGCTTTTCTTGTACAAGAACGGGAGGGAGAATCTCCTACTATAACGATGGCAGGACGATTGTTTCAACAATTCTTGGTAGATGTCTACACCATGATTGAGACAAATAGACTGCGTTATCTGTTTTTAATCAGAAGAATCTTCGGTCTGAAAACTTCGACAATATTCAAAAAGCAGCTGACCAAGGCGACTGTAATTTAGCAGACCAAGGTAAACGAATTTTTATACCATCTTCTTTCACTGGAGGTAAAAGATATATGATGCAACACTATCTTGATGCGATGGCAACATGCAAAAATTATGGTTATCCGGATATTTTCATTACAATTACTTGTAATCCTAAGTGGCCAGAAGTTACAAGGTATCTCAGAAACACAACTTAAAATCAGAAGATAGGCCAGACATATGTTGCAAGGTTTTCAAAATGAAACTTGATGGTCTAATACACCATCTTACAAAAAAAGGAGAGAAAGGCACTTTCGGAAAAGTTAATTCAGGTATATCTTATTTACTTGTTTTATTTTTAATAATTATAAATATTTCTATATTTTCTAAACAAAAACAAACTAATTTATTATTATTTTATTTCAGCTTTGTACACAATTGAATTTCAGAAAAAGAGGCCTTCCACATGCACATATGGTACTCTTTTTGCAGCCAGATTCAAAAATGCCTACCGGTGAAGATATTGACAAGTATATAAGTGCAGAACTTCCTGATAAAGATCTGGAACCGTACTTGTACGAAGTTGTAGGAGATTCTATGATACATGGGCCATGCGGACCTGCTAATAAAGCCAATGTATGTATGATTGATGGCAAGTGTTCTAAATTCTTTCCCAAACCTTTTAGTGCAGTCACTAAAGTTGATGCTGGATTTCCTATTTACAAACGGAGGGAAGATGAAGAATGGTTCACAAGAAAGGGTTTGACTGTGATAATATATATGTTGTTCCATACAATAAGGATCTATCACTTCGTTACCGTGCTCATATTAACGTTGAATGGTGCAACCAAACACGCTCTATCAAGTACCTTTTCAAGTATATTACTAAGGTACCTGACTATGTGAATGCATCCGTAGGAAGAGACGACGGCAATGATGATATTGTTGATGAAATAAAGAAACACTATAGCTGCAGGTATTTTTTTTTTACGATTTGGGAAATAATATTATTAATTCTGTAGTATTTTGATAATGGTGAGACTGACTATCAGATTTAAATTATTGTTAGGTTGTTCACGATTTTAGATTAGATTCAAGTATTGTGATGACTGAAAAATATTATTAATTCCTTTCCTATCTTTTGAAAATAACATGGAAAAGCAATCAGATTTATCGTATGATTCTTAATGTTCATTAGCTGAATTTTAGTTTGGCTGATTTTTTTCAGATACGTATCCGCATGTGAAGGTACTTGGAGAACTCTTGCGTTTCCTACTCACTATCGGATACACCAGTAGAAAAACTATCATTCCATCTCCCAGGTCAACAACTGGATGTTTACAATGAAGATGACCTGTTGAAGAAATACTAAACCGATTTCTGTCGGAAGTCAAAGTTTGTAGCCTGGATGGAGGCCAATAAGATATATCCAGAAGCAAAAAATCTCACTTATGCAGACTTCCCATCGTACTTTGTCTGGCATCTAAAACCCAGAATGTGGAAACCAAGGCGGAGGGGTTTTGCAATCGGAAGGATCACTTATGTGCCACCATCTTTAGGTGAAGTGTATTATTTAAGGGTTTTGCTAAATATAGTCAAAGGTCCAACAAGCTTTGAAGAGATAAAAACAGTATACGGCATAATCCACGAGAAATTCAAAGATGCATGTTATGCATTGGGTTTGTGGGATGATGATAGAGAATACATTGAAGCTATTAAAGAAGCAAGTCTTTGGAGCTCTTAGAAAGTATCTACGAAGGTTGTTTTCTGTAACTGCTATCAAAGAGTGTCACAACTCCAGAAATGTATGGAATGCTACTTGGGAATATATCTGAGGATATATTATATAACCAGAGAAAAAAGAAGAAGAATCCCCGTAAGATACATTTAATACCAAAATTATTTTTAATAATATATCTATTAGCTTGATGTCACCAAGCTTATGTCCAAAGTGTTGAATTCCATCTTTTATTTTTCTTACAGATTTGACTTTATCAGAAGATCAAATTAAGAGCTTAGCTTTGTGGGAGATTGAATCGCTCCTGCGTATCAATGGAAGTTCATTGGAAAAATTGCTGCACTGCTTTTGCCAGGTGGCCGGACAGCTCACTCAAGATTTGGAATACCAATTAATGTACACGATTTTACAACATGTACAATGACAAAGGGTTCAGATTAAGCAGAATTGGTACAACAAGCTAAGCTCATAATTTGGGATGAAGCTCCCATGATGTGCAGACACTGTTTCGAAACTTTAGACAGAAGCTTGCGTGACATAATGGGATGCAATGAGCCTTTTGGAGGTAAAGTTGTTGTTTTTGGAGGAGACTTTAGACATATTCTACCGGTAGTTACAGATGATGGTAGAGTAGAGACTGTTTTGGCTTCTCTGAATTCATCATATCTGTGGAAATAGCTGCAAGGTTCTAAGACTTACAAAAAACATGAGACTTATGGCAGGAATTACTGATAGTGAAGCTAAAGAACTTGAAGCTTTTCTAAGTGGATTCTAGATATCGGTGATGGAAATATCAATCAACCAAATGATGGAGAGGTTGAGATTGATATTCCTGAAGATTTGCTGATAACTGAGTGCGAAAATCCTATAGAAGCCATAGTGAACGAAGTTTACGGAACATCATTTGCAGAAAAACGAGATCCCAAGTTTTTAAGGAAAGAGCTATATTGAGTCCACGGAATCAAGATGTTGATAGTACTAACGAGTATAATGCTATCACAACTATCAGGTAGCATTTGGTTTTTAAAATATTAAATTTTGTGCTAAAATCAAGGCATGTAATCTTATTTACGCTGATTTATATTGTAAACAGGTGAAGAAAAAAAATCTATCTCAGTTCTGATGGTATAGATAAATCTGACAAAGGACCGAAGGATACCATGTGTTACTTTCAAGAGTTTCTAAATAGCATCAAGATCTCTGGATGCCAAACCACTCTTTGAAGTTAAAGGTTGGTGCAAATAATTATGCTACTTAGGAACTTGATCCTCAAGGTGGTTTATGTAATGGTACAAGGCTGCAAATACTCAGTTGGCTGATCATGTTATTGAGGCTAGAATGATAACGGGTAATAGGACTGACAGAGAAGGTGGGTGAAAGGGTCAAAATACAAGGATGTTTGTATCTCCGCCCAGAAACGAGATTCCCTTTCAGGATGCGTCGTAGACAATTCCCAGTTGCGGTTTCTGTCGCAATGACATAAATAAAAGTCAAGGTCAAACACTAGAAAAAGTTGGGTTGTATCTTCCAAGACCATTTTTAGTCATGGACAATTGTATGTTGCTGTTTTTCAAGAGTAAAGTCAAGATCAAGACTGAAAATTCTTATCACGAATAACACGGTAAGCCTAAAAAAAACCATGAATGTCGTGTACAAGGAGATCTTTCAAACATTGACTAAGTTTTTAGTTTTTTTTTCAAGGCGTATGGTCCTTTTTGATTAATACATAGATTTTTTTTATATTTTAGCAACTGAACGTGGTATTATGATCATTATAGTATTTGAGGCTACTTTGCATTCGGAAACTGTGATGATTTGAGAATGAACTTGATTAACAGAGCATGGGTAATAAAAAAAAACCGATTAACATTTCAACCTGCATCCAATGCACATCTCACCGTTGCATCCAATGCACATCATCAACTCTATGGACATCACTCATATGATCAAACATTGAATTATTTTAAAATATTTAACAGAGCATATCAGATAGATCACCCTGTCAGAATAATAGAATTTTTAATCAGGAAACAATTCAGTCAAAGTGGATTATTCGTCCCTAAAGTTTTAATGGAAACCAAACCTGTACAGCAACACGGTAAAAGACTATTCTCCTATCGAACTGGCTGCCACAATGAGTATGAACAGGAGAACACACGACACAAACATTGAAAACTCAAGTGACTCAAAAAAATTTGAAAACGTAGTAAAAAAGCTCACCTGCCATGGAGACATTCCAAAGAAAAGCTTCTTAGTTCCTCATCTTCCACATCTCTAATAGCCACCGCGTGCGGTGAAAGTTTCACAACTTCATCCTAATATCACAGGATTCTTTAAAACCAATTCAAACAAACACTATAGTAATCATAAAAGGGCTAATGCTCAACGGTAATGGAGTTAGCAAAGCCACGATCAAGTGTAGTAACTTCCATTACAGGACCGGCGAAACTGTCTTGCTCCTCCTCCTCTGGTGCTGTCTGGTTTTCTCCATCACTTCGCTGCTTCGTCCAGCTGAAGCTTTAATGCTTCGGGCATTTTCACCACCGCGAAACTTATTCTCAAGAACCTTCTTCTCTCCAGCTTTAACGTCCACTATATACATATAATTCTACTTCATGACAAAATTTATATATGTTATAAATAAATAATAATTTTCCATAATAAAAGTATAAACACTAAAGAATTAACTATAACGTGCACTTTATACATATAATAATTCTACTTTCATATAAAAATTTATATATGTGTATAATAAATAATAATTTTACATATAAAATTTATATATGTTGGTTTGCATCAGCGCGGGCAGATCATAAATTAATATTAATAATTCTGGTATGCATAATCAATTACACATGCTCATAATGATTCATATTCCAATTTATATTCCGAATTAAATATGTAAAAGTCACGCATGTCATGTCGGTGACT
>NW_026015126.1:0-16661 GCF_020379485.1 Brassica napus
TTCAGTCGTTTAGCCTTTTGGACGGCGTCTTGCTGCGCCATCCTCTCGAGTATGTTTCTGCGAAGGCCGCTGCTGTCGGAGCGCCTTCAGTCACAGGTGACTCGTCGTCGAACGGAGAGTCGGGTCGAGTCATGATCTTTTATTGACGCTACTCTGTCTGCCTCACGGTGGGCGCCAACTGTTGAACTGAGACTGTCGATAAACTAGTAAAGAGAAAGAGAAGGACGAGTTCTCGTCGGTGGGTCAAGACAAAGACGTGTTTTATTAGATCAATAAGTCGATCGAAAGTGTTACAAAGGAGAGACGAGAAAGAGAACAAAGGTCCGGCGAAAGCTAGTTGTCGGACTGTACAAGTCGGCGAGAAGTAAGATATGAAACCCTAGATCTCGCCGAAAGTGAGTGTAGTATTTCCGGATCCCCCTCCTTGTTGCTTTTCCTCGTTCTTTTATAGACACATGCTCGTTAACATAATGTGCTATATTCTGATGGCATCCTCGAGTGGTTGGGCCGAGGTGTCGGGCCGCTGACTCGAGTCGTCGAGCCGATGACGTTCGGTTGGTCGCCTCGCCGATCAAAAGCAGTCTAAAGCCGACCCAATCGCTGGCTCGCAAGTCGACGAACCGACTTTCATGTGTCTGGATAATTTTCTTATGAACCTTTTGGGAGGGCTAGGCCCATACTCAACACAAGAGACCACGTTACGCCTTCTTTCGGTCTTGGCTCCCATAAAGTCCGAAACACCCAAGTACGTAAATCGCATCAATTAGTATTGTCCAAAGAATTAGAGCACACTCATCAGGTCTTATATACCAGATAGAGTAACCAAAACAACTATCTTTATTCCATAACTTCAAAATGCCAAGAACACAACACCAAATTGAAAACCCAACCCAAAGGACCGTCTTTGAGTAAATCTTCAAAATTAGGAACATAAATCTTCAAATGCTTGTGATTTCCCTCACTGTTCTTCCCATCCCCAACCTTTCCAACAAGCTAACAAGCTGACTCTGAGTCATGATCACCACCACCAGAAACAAAAGGCCAGAAAACTTTAGCTCGTATGTGATAGTAATAGAAACTTTGATGATAGCTATGAGTAAATCACAATTCCTTATATATTGATACCCAGAACTGAGAGCTCCACGCCACAATCCTATCCCATATCCTCTATCATTGTTTTGGGGAATCAGTAACCAATAACCAAAAAAGCTATTAAAACTTTCCAAACCATCAAAGTAAATCATAACCAGTAGCCATATCTTCCCTTCAGCATGACGATAAAAATGGAATATTTAAAACTATAAAAATTATTTATCTTATTTTATATGATCTAATTTTTGAAATTTATAAATTGTAAACTTTTAATGACTAATCTATTTTTTTGAAAAAATATATACCATTTAATGAAATTAATTATATTTAATATTTTAATAAATGTGTATATGTATAGATTGTGCCACATATTAAATTATTTTTTAGGTCCACCCTTAATTGAAAGCTTCGGAAGCGGTTTCGTGGATTTGAAACTTTTCCTAAAATGGAGTAGAAACCAGGTTGGTGAAGTTGTCAGAGGGAAAAGAGATTTGAAAGCATAACCAGAAAAGGAAATAAACCGGATAGCTGTAAACCGTGGGTGAAGAAACCAAGATTGCTAAAACTGCCTGAAGAAACCAGGGTTGCTAAAACTGCCTAGAGAAACGTATCAGAGAGCGTTTTGATTTACAAAACCGAATGTCGTTTAACATTCCAAATATATTTGGGTCACAGACCATTTGTGTTTATGAATTATTGACTATTAACAGACTCTACAAACTTACGGTTAAAAAGATATTTGGATATAATTGTGACAACCCGTCCTGCGGACTTCAGATTTCACAGCACTTCAGCGCACCGACCCTAACCTCTCACCGTGGCAGGAACTACCTCCACATCCACCAGTAGGTTATTGATGCGCTTGGCGTTACTCGAACCCAGGACCTCACCCTTTAACAGCATTTCCACAGGACAAGCTGTCACCAATTGACCTGCAAATTGTAACACCCGTCTCCTCCTCTCTTGAGAACGGCGTGCTACTAACCGAAAAATACCAAATTAAATCGATTTATAAAACCGAATAAAATGTCAAACCTTTTGATCAAATAATTTCCACATAAAAAAAGTTTATAATTTAAAACCAAATACATTAAATCAAAATGTTAATTAAAACCAAAATAAAATACAATGATCCCAAGACACCAAACCGTCTAGATACCCAACTACTCGGCAAGCTCACCTGCAATGGGAAGAAAGAGGGGTGAGCAACAAGGGAGTCACTCAGTGAGGTATGGGATGCTAAACCGCAAACCACTTACTCAGTACATAGCACTACGACTATGTAGGCCTAGCTCTAGCTTGAAACAAACACGGTGTCTAATACACCACATAAAACATCAAATGCGCTGATAGTGCATAACTAGATCACACACCCTGCATTTTCCTTATACGGATATAATATATAGCACCGCTAGTACAAGAGTCCATCTTTGTACCCCGCAATCACCTATACGCCGTTAGTACAAATGTCTTTGTACTCCGCAATCCCCATACAATGCGCCGCTAGCATAGATATCCATATGCCCCGCAATCTCCATACAATGCACCGATAACACAAACGTCTATGTGTCCCGCAATCTCCATGCAATGCGCCGATCTCATAACATACTTATGTATATATATATAAATAACAGTTCTTAATTGATTCAATTCAGTCAACCGTTGAATCCTCTATTATCATATTCTCAATTTAACAAGCAAATAATAATAAACAAACAAGCAAGACACTCAAACAAACTCGATTCATAAAACCTGTTCATGTTTCGAAACTAGACTTTCCATAATAGTAGTACTAAACTAGCTCGGGATTTAACGGAGTAGCCCTCACCTTTGCTAATATTAAGAACTCGGAACGGATCAGATGACTTGATCACCAAGAAAACTAAGGTTCCACCATGAATCTCGATCTCGCCAACGACAAAACCATCTGAAAAGGAATAGAGACAAAACAACATTGTTAAATATAACTTATCTAGGGTTCTATTAAGAACCTTGTAACACAAGAAATTAATAATAACACTATAAACCTTATCACGTTCTCTACACCACCAATATCGTACTTAACGTCACGAGGCTGAACTAAGGCTCTCGTCCAACATGGCGTTGTGTTGATGAACGGTGGTGATGAACGCGGCGGCTCCGGCTTCACCTTCTCCATCTCACGGATCCGATAGGTAACGTCAACGCCATGGACGTAACGGCACGTACGAGACTGTGATGGCATGAGCTACTCCTCCGGTGAAGAGTCATGGTTCTTGTTGGGGATGGATTTACATCCTCCTCAAGGCCCATTAGACATTGAACTAGGCTTATATTGCTAGGAAGTCATAGGTTTCATCTTTCTATAAATAAAGAGTTACCTCCTTATGAGAAAAAATCTCTTCTTCTCTATTTTAGACTTAAAACACTTCTTACAAAGAGTTTATAGATTGAGATTTACTTGATCACTCTTGTAATACAATCTTTGATCTATAAATTCTTTTTGATGTTCATTTTTCGTTTGATTTTTTGAAAATTTCTCCAAAATTTCAAGAATCTAATCTCTTATTTTTAGATTTTTTTATTGTATTAATTCAACAAACACTATCAGCATTGGTTCATGGAGAACTATCCTAAAAGCATATCAAACTAGAGAAAAATCAAAAGAAAAAAAAAATGAAGAATCAAGATCGACTCTTTACTCTTCCATTCTCGAAACAGCTCAGGTGATTGGGGCTTAAAGTTTCGAACTTTACATCCTCAAAAGTTCGAAACTTTCTTGTTTGTCAAACTCGTTGCTTCCTACAAACTGACAAAAGAAGCCTAGAGCTCCACAACCGGCGGCAAGAGCGGAGATGACGAGCCAATCACCGGTGTCTGTGTCTCGATCTATCACCATCCACCTGTCGAAAAGGTTCAACCTTTGATCTACAAATCGAACCAGAGACGAGATATGGCGATTGAGGCTTCTCAGAAGCTACCGTGCTTCTCACCTTCCTCACCCGTCTTCGTGACTCGGCCTTCTTTGTGACTCGGAGCGAGAAGAAAGATGATGACGACCGTGATTCAACTCAAGCTCTCGAGACAAGAACCGGTTAACAAGAAACCAAGGTTTCATCATCTTGGAAAGTCTCTCAGATTAGTTGGTCAAACTTGTTTTTCTTTCAAGCTGGCAAAACGATCTCTGCGACCATGATTCAGTCTCGAAACATTCAGCTTGATTCTGGCGAGAGAGGAGATGATGTATCTCTCTCGGCCAAGTGGAGTGACAATTTGCGGATCGAGACTTGGATGCTCTCATCTCCGTCAACAGCATCAGGTTTCTGAGATTAGTTCCGAGGATGAGGTCTCCACCAACGGCAACGTCTCCAAGCTCCCCGCAAGTTACGACAAAGATCGCAGTAGTTTTCAGATAAAGGTGAAGCTTTGGTGTTGATTCCACAAAGAGGGCTCTTGAACCAAGCACTAGCTCTGCCTCGAGGAACAAATGGGGACTGATCAGACTCCTGTTGGGCGTTACCTTTGGATGTCGTGGAAGGAAAGACCGGAAGCTAGCAGTGGCGTACCACAGACAGCATAATGGGAAGAGGTGAGACCGGTGGTTCTTGCAATGGGACCGTGGTCTTGTAAAGTGTACTTATGTGGAATGTCATCACAAGCTTGCCGTCTCGGCACGAGCTTCTTATCTCGACTTTCGCTTAGATCAAGCCTCTTCAATGGCTGCTAGTTGTGGAAGAGTTTCAAGACAAGTCAGTGACGATAAGGCTTGGTTTCTTCACTCAGCTCTCGAGACAAGCTTGCCGTAATCGGTACAAGCTCCTCATCTAGAAGAAACAGCACATGAGACATAACCTTATCTCCAGGTCATCTCTCCAAGAAGCCACGACCTGTTACATCCAGCAACTCAGTAATCATCTCAGAGTTCGATCTCCGTCACCGTTATACAAGAGTTGTCGAGCTTCTCATCACAAAAATCAATATTTGTGATCTCAGTGCAAAGGCTTTGCCGTCAGAAGCTTGGCTAGTCCACTCATCTCCAACGTCACGATGCTATCTTCTTCAAAGTTGCCGACACATTAAAAATAAAAAAGATAAGTTTTCGAACTTTATAATATGACCTACCAGTATTAGAAGTTGCATTGCTAAATAATCACTGGATCATCATCCTTTTATTATAAGCTCCGCCTTGTCTCGTAACGTGTTTAGAAAGCTAATTGCCTAGCTTTTTCTTTTCGAGAATATACATGTTAAACATTACTATACATACGTATATCACGTTTTGACCATATTATTTTTATGATCACAGAAAATCTGATGATCTCATGATGAGCTCTGTCACTATGGAGCGTGAAAGACTGAGCCTTCTTGTGGGCAAGCCACCATGAGCGAGTTTTTCTTGCATAGAACTGGGGTCCACATGAAGGTTATAGGCCAAGATCAAGCATAAGTCAAGTTCGATCTTGGCAGTTACGTGATCTCTACCTCGGATGCTTGTTTCTTCTCCACCTCAAAGACGAGCTCATAGTCTCCGAAGTGGCACGAGATATACGTTCGGTCACGGCACACACGATCTCAACACGAGATTTCGGGTCGGCAATAGTTCGGTAAACGTGTATTTTAGACACGAGTTTAAATTGAACTTGCTTTTTTTAGGCACGAGTTTACGGTCAACTCGCTTATTTTTATTATTTTTTTTTGGTCAACTCGCTTATTGTTAGACACGAGTGTACAAAAACTCATCTTTGGCTAGCCATAGGTTTACAGAAGCTCTCCTTTCACTAGGCACGAGTTCTCAGTAAACTCGCCTCTGCCTTAGCATGAGTCAAGTAAACTCGTCTTTCGCTAAGCACGAGTTTAAAGCAAAATCGCTTTTTATTGGGCACAAGTTCGAAATAAACTTGCCTAAATCGTCATAGGCATGAATGTGTCTAGTTCATTGTCTAATAAACCCTATTCGTAAAATTCACAAAGACCTACTTCATCTCTCTCTACGAACTTGAGAGACTTACTGTTGGGGATACATCGTCCTCAAGGTCCATTAGACATTGAACTAGACTCATATTGCTAAGAAGTCCTAGGTTTCATCTTTCTATAAATAAGGAGTTACCTCCTTCTGAGAAAGAATCTCTTCTTCTCCATTTTAAACTTAGAACACTTCTAACAAAGATATAGATTTAGATTTACTTGATCACTCTTGTAATACAATCTTTGATCTATAAATTCTTTTTGATGTTCATTTCTCATTTGATTATTTGAACATTTCTCCTAAACGTCAAAAATCTAATCTCTTATATTTAGTTTCTTTTATTGTATTGATTCAACAAACACTATCAGCATAAACACCATTTTTGGATTAAACAGCTCTGATGGAATGAGGTGAGATGGCTACGGGTGTGGCCTATGATGATTGGTCTCGATGCTGCGTCTCGTCTTCTCCGATACACATATACATATGTGAAGACGAAAGTGACACAGGTGATGAGCAAGCAAGAGAGATGAGGAACAAGGTGATGAAGCTGATGGTGGTGAACGACAAGCCTGAAAACTTCTTTCAGGTTTTCACTTTGACGGCTAGGTTTAGTGAAGGTGGAAATATATATGCCTACACACACATACACGATTTAGAAATCCCCTAGACTATATTTGAGAAGTGATTTTTTAAAAATTTGCTTACATTTCATCTCTACAAAGACTCTCACAAAAAAAAAATATGACATGGCACACTTAAATAGATGACATGGCTTATGAATAAGATGACATGGCTTGTGGATACTTAATACTCTTAACATTATTCCCGGAAGAAAAACTATATGGAAAATATATGATTCCTATATTCAATCAATATGGAAAATTTATTATTCATATATTCAATGACGTGAATTCAATGACGTGTATATATATATATTCATATTACCTTGCAATAATCATTTAACAAAAAGCTTTAGGCCATGTCGTCTCACACACCTAAAAAAAATTCTTCTTCTCTTTTGACCAACACTTATTCAGTTGAGGAAAAACTCAAACCCCTGCAGGTTCCTATCGACGATGATAAAGAATACATTGAAGCTATTAAAGAAGCAAGTTTTGGTGTTCAGCAAAGTGTCTTCGTCAACTGTTTTGTACAATGTTGCTTTCAAATAATACCATAACTCCAGAAAACATATGGAATGTTACTTGGAAAATACTATCAACAGATATATCATGCAACGAAAGGAAAAAAATGGATGATACAAGTAAGATCCTTTTTTATCCAAAAAAAGTAGGATAAGTAATACTAATTAAATTTCATTATAATGCTCAATGCTTATAATTTAAATTTGATTCTTTTTTTTTCAGATTTAAATTTCTCAGAAGATCAAATTAAGAGTTTAGCTTTGGCGGATATCGAATCACTCATGCGTATCAATGGAAGCTCCTTGACAATATTTAAGATTTGAAATGCCTTATCAATAATATAATCTCTGTCTATTGTTAAATGGTGGCTTTGATTGCAATTCTATTTATCTTTTATGTTGTATTTTATTAATATTAATTTAAAATATGTTATTATAATTAAATAACAAAGGCATTTGTGTTCAATACCTAATGATCTTTTGATACCCTTCATATATACAATTGTTTCATTAGGCGTTTTCCTTGGTCTTCTAAACTACAAATTCAAGAACATTGAAATACATTATTACGTGCACATGAGCTACGCCTGGTGAGACAGTTGTGTGTGTTTTTTGGACACTTGCAGGTCTCTTGGCAACCATGCATAATTTCAGTTATTAAATAATCTCACCAGTTAAAACTTTTATTGGAAGATACATGCATGTATTCAATAGTTTAATAAATTACGAAGTCAATAAAATTAATATTAAAAATTCTGGTATAGATATACAAAAATCAATTAGACGTGCTCATAATGATTCATATTCCAATTTATATTCCAAATTAAATATGTAAAAGTCACATCTTATTCCAATTCGGTATGCATATTTAGTTATGATAACTCTTATTTATAGTTATGGGTAACTCTTATTTAGTTATGGTAACTCTTATTTATTACCATATTTAGTTATGGTAACTCTTATTTAGTTATTGTAACTCTTATTTATTACCATATTTAGTTATGGTAACTCTTACAATTGCGTGTCACGCATGTCATGACGGTGACTTTGTGACTTCAATATTTCTTAAAGATGTAAATTTTACTATTTCACTCAATTGTTTTGTATATTTCCCATAAATAGAAAAACCCAAAAGGAAAGAAATAATTATGGAAAATATATAATTTTCACGTGAATTTGACTTATTATGCTACATATAGTAACTATTACAATTGCGTGTCACGCATGTCATGTCGGTGATTTCCTGACTTCAAAATTTCTTAGAGATGTAAATTTTACTTTTTCCCTCAATTGTTTTGTATATTTCCCATTAATAGAAAAACACAAAAGGAAAGAAATAATTATGGAAAATATATAATTCTCACGTGAATTTGACCTAGTATGCTACATATATATATATATGATAGACAACTTTAAAATTCACTACCCATATTAAAATTGCTCTCAAGTTTTACAAAGTTTATTGCAATGTCAGTTATATTTAAGAAAAACAATTCCTTTGTTCTTGTGAAAAACATTGATTCCGCTGATGAAACACAAAAAATCAAAGTGAAGGTTCTGGTACTTTGGAAGAGCTACAAGAGTTCTGGAAACACTCATGAGATGGTGTTGATTGATGAAGAGGTTTGTTCTTAATCCCATAAAAACATGTTTATTTATTTATAATTTATATGATTATATAAATTCATTCATGTTCTCTTAAAAGACCTTTTAGTTATCGTTGTTATTTTTGTGTTTATATGGAACAAGAATTCATGCTCAAGTTGAAGAAGACTTGATGAAGAAACACCTAACTGTTCTAAAAGAAGGTGAAGCTGTGAGCGTCAATACTTTCCAGTTGAAGGACTATCTTGGGGAATTTAGGACCAATCCTTATCCTTATAAGATTACATTCTTCAGAACAACTAAGGTGAAAGCAGCTGATGATTTTCTCGAGTATTATCCCGTAAAATACTTTTCAAACTTTGAAAATATATTATCCGGAAAGCTAGACAAAAACGTTTTGGTTGGTAAGTTATATTTTCTATTTTGAATAATTTTGAAAATATTCTTCTATTTAAATTCAGGATTTATGACAGAGTTCTTTTATATTTTCAGATGTGATTGGTCAAATTGTGAATATTGGACAAATGGAGCAGATAAAAACAAAGGGGAAGGATAACTCAAAGCTTGACATTATTCTACGAGATACAATGTGAGTTAGTCTCCAAATAATTCTTATAAACTTTTCGAAAAAAAAATTAACTCAAACAATATATATGCAGGAATGTTCATCTGACATGTACTTTCTGGAGTGACTTTGCGAAGAAAGTGATGGACTATACTAAAGAGAACAATACCACCATTGTTATCTGTGTGATTAAGTTTGCATGTATCAAGGAGTACAAAGGTAACTATAATCCTTGAAAGTTATTTATACCTACCTTTGTGCAGTTCCTTTTACAAATAATTTATTAAATCTTTGATTAATATGTAGGTAATATCTCTATATCAAATGCGTTCAACTCAACGCAAATCTTTCTCAATCCAGAAACTGCCGAAGTGAAAACGTTTACAGCCATGTATATCACACTTACTCCAATAATTTTTTTTATTATTAGTCTTTTACTTCAAATAAAGTCTTTAAGTTGTTCAAATATTGTATTGTTCATGTTTTTTAAGGTTATCAGGCGACAATCAATTGGTCACACATAGTGACAGCAAAGTGTCATTTGGATCTGCAGTTTCACTTCATGATGAGATGCTGGTGATAAATCCGAGGAAAACAATTTCAGGAATTCTTGATTCAAGATCGGTAACTAATATTTTTTATATTTACTTTCAAGAGTTTTCTTTTTGTATTATTTTTATGAAAATTGAACAAAATTTAACGTGTGCTCAAATATATTTAAAATAGGTTGGAACCTGTGTGGTTGTAGCCAAAATCGATTATGTTGATTTGTCAAAAAAATGGTACTATGTTGCATGCGATGCAAAAAGAAAGTTCAACCATATGGAGATGATTCTGATGATGAGGATGATTGTCTTCAACACAAACCTCGATACAACTGCCCAAAACACAATGACATCGAAGATGTTATCTACAAGTATTAACATTTTATTTTCATCATGCATGATCTTATTAATTATTAGATAATTTGATACTAATTTGATTTTTTGTTTGTTTGTTATAGTTATTTCTTGATTCTGCGTGTCTCTGATGAATCAGCATCAATAACAAAGTTTCTTTTGTTTGACGAAACTGCAAATAAACTCATTGCGAGGCCCGCTTTAGAGTTAGTTGAAGAGGCTGCAGAGGTATTGTTTTTTTTTGTGAAGTATATATTGATATATTGGCAGTCGGATATTTAATTGAAAATTATTTCTATATATTTTCAGGAACTTCCTTCTTTCGTTCCTCAATCTCTAACAGACTTAGTTGGGAGAAATTTTTTATTCAAGATCAAAATAGAATCAAAGAATCAAAAAGGCAGTAGTTCACCTTATATTGTTGATTTAGTGGCTGATGATGCAGATATGATTAAAGAATTTGAGGAACTGCCTATAATGAAGATAATATTGTATTATTGTTTAATTTTTTATACATTGATAACTTTACAAAAAAGTCAATTGTTCATTTTTGCAGTCACCTATTGTGAAGTTTCTGATCACGAGTGGGAAGCAGCAGAGGAATTTTCAAGAACGCCTTCATCCAAAAGAAGAGAAGAAACTTCGTGTTTGATGTCAGTTGAGGATCAGGGTTCTTCAACCAAAAAGCAGAAGATGATGCAAGTGAAAGTTGAGCAGCGTAAAAAAAATGATTTATTTTTTTTTTTTTACCGGTTTTCCGTTGTTTTCTCATTAGCTTTATTGATTTGGTTTTATAATAATTAGGATCACTTATGATCTGCATCAATTGTTTCGTGGTAGCAGCTATTTCTTATATTCAGCTTATTTTCCTATTAATAAAAATATATTTTGTCTCTTTTTGTCACTTAATTTAACTATTTTAATAAAAAAAATAAGTAATATCAGAAACAACAAAAATGTTATTTAAACTGACGTATAAACACAAAAGTACATTAAGAGAGTTAACAACAAAATATTCTGCCATGCAATGTACGTAATTTTTGATCAGAATACTTTTTTGGAGATAATGGAAGGGAAAGACGCAGGAGTAGCGTATATATTGGGAAAGTCTTACGCAAAGGCGAAGCAATCTTCTTCCGTGTTGAAGAAGTTAGCGGTGAATGTTATGTTTGCGTTTATGAACACGAATTGCAGAGGAACAGATGTTGTGGTTAATCTTCCTCATACTTCTCTGCTTCAAATTGGGATGGTTTATTACGTCTGAAAGAGAGAGAAAGATGTTTAGGATAGTACTGTCCTGAAATAAGCCTCCATCATGAAAAAATAAAAATTATATGTACGATTTGATTTTAAATAAGAATCTATCATTTTTTGTAAAAAAAAGGAATAAAATCTATGACATTAAAAGTAAATATATTTTTGCGTATATTTCACAATTTTTCTAAACAATAAAATAGAAAGGTTTGTGTATATCCTAAAAAAAAAATTACAACTCACATAGAAACCGCATAGACTTGCAATTAAAAAGCTCTAAACAATAATTAGAGCTTCCTAAGCTCTAATTGACTTGTGTATATCTGTTGTCCCATAAACAATAAGGTCAAAACACAAATACAATGAAGCGTTCAAGCACAAAACCAAACAAGCAAAACACAAAACATGGACCCCCATATCAAAAGCGTAAGTGATAATCTATATACTCTACAAAAATATGCAAGAAGTACTTACTTCAGCTATGTTCATAGGTGGAAGACCAAGAAAAGAACAAGCTTCTCCGACCGAAACAAATGATGTGAATATGGATGAACAAGATGAACAAATCACTGATAACACAAAAGCACCACCTCCTTTACAAAAGCGTTATTTTATTTACGAGTTTCTCTTCATTCAAACTATTTAACTACCAAAAGTTATAATCAAACTCCACAGGTGGAAGGCAAAAAAAACAAACGCCTGCAGAAATAATCCAAAGCTCCACTACGGTTTTGGCACAAAGCAATGAAGTTATATATACACCACCTGCTTATCAAAAACGTAAGTGCTTATTATCAAACAATTTTGCTAACCATATCAATTACTTGAAAGAAAGGATAACTTCAGGTGGGAGACCAAGAAAGGCTAAATCATCTCAAACCCCTGGAACATCATCAACTATCTCAATGAATGCAAGAAAAGAAAGAAGGAAAATTCTTGACGAAAAAAGAAAAGGTGTTAACAGCAGCACAGCTTCAGGTTAAGTAAATTTCTTTTAAGTGATCAACATACTGACTTTTACAGAATTTAGGAAACTCTGAAAAAAAAATATATTCTCAGATTTTACAGGAGCCACACATGTGGGTACACATGACATTAGTGGAATTGGTCAACCAAGCAATCAAGAAGAAGGTTAACATTTATTTCAGAACATTGTAATGTTCAAATCATACCCTCAAATGCGTATATGTTTAACACAGTTTTCATGAAACAGAATTTTTCTTAAACTCTACGAATACAGAGGATTTCATGGCTTTCATAGCAACTGATTCTGAGCATGAAGGAGAATCTGATTCAGTAGGTAATTAATTTCAGTATGTTGGAGGTTTATGTCGTTACAACGAACTTTGCCCGTATTTGACTACTTATAAAATAATGTACAGATTTGGATCCGACTGGACATTACAATTCATCTCATTATCAGTCTGATGATGATATCGACATTCATCATGATAAAGACAGTTAAATACATCAACAGAAAAATTTAAACCACAATCAGATTGCTTTGAAAGGATTTATCACAAAGAGGAATGCAGCTAGAACTGTCGAACTAGGAGAATCAGAGAATGGTAATTATTTCACATTATTGTTTTTTTAATCTTTGTTTTTAAGCTGAACTTTAAAATTCATTATCTACAATATATTATTATTAAATGTATATTTGTTGGCTGGTTTATTAATCTCAGGTTACTATGATGATGGTGATCCTTTATATATGTGTCAGCATTGTAAAGCATACATGTGGTTCGGTGAACGGATAAACAAAAGAGTCAAAAAGACACAACCTGTGTTTACTATGTGTTGTAAACAAGGCAAAGTCAAGCTTCCAATACTTAAGACTCCACCAGCCACATTGCTAGCATTATTTTATAATGGAGATGAAAAAAGCAAACACTTTCGTGAATTCATAAGAGCATACAATATGATTTTTCATTCACATCACTTGGTGGGAAAGTTAACCATTCTGTAAACAATGGAAAAGGACCTTCTGTATTTCAGTTATGTGGTGAGAATTACCACAGGATAGGTGATCTTTTTCCTGGTCCCAACAAAGATCCAGCATTTTTGCAACTGTATATACATTATACGGTGAATGAGATACAAAATAGAAAAAAGCTTACATGTAATATATAAATTTATATATGTATATTTTCTATTGAGTGGCAATTTTATTATTATTTAGGAACATTTTTATTCTAACTCTTGAAACATTTTATGTAGTAAAATGGGATCTGCTGCAAGTTTGGATGAATCAATCGTTGGACTTCTAAAAAAAATGTTAGACGCTCACAATCCTCATGTCAAAGCCTTAAGATCAGCAAGAGAGAAGTTTGATGTCACCAAACCCACTGAAGGTTTTGAGATTAAGGCTGCCAAGTGACAGATATGCTGATGGAAGAACTCATAACCTCCCTACTGCAAATGAAGTTGCAGGTTTAATTCCAGGTGACTTCAACATTGGTTTGAACACCCGTGACATTATTATTGAGAGTAGATCAGGGAAGTTACACCGGATTAGTGAACTACATCCTGCTTATTTGCCACTCCAATATCCACTACTATTTCCTTATGGTGAAGATGGTTTCAGATTGGGAATCGACATTGGTTTTGTTGATACAGCTGGTCGAAAAAGGAAAACTGTGACAATGCGAGAGTATTTGCTTTTCTTGTACAAGAACGGGAGGGAGAATCTCCTACTATAACGATGGCAGGACGATTGTTTCAACAATTCTTGGTAGATGTCTACACCATGATTGAGACAAATAGACTGCGTTATCTGTTTTTTAATCAGAAGAATCTTCGGTCTGAAAACTTCGACAATATTCAAAAAGCAGCTGACCAAGGCGACTGTAATTTAGCAGACCAAGGTAACGAATTTTTATACCATCTTCTTTCACTGGAGGTAAAAGATATATGATGCAACACTATCTTGATGCGATGGCAACATGCAAAAATTATGGTTATCCGGATATTTTCATTACAATTACTTGTAATCCTAAGTGGCCAGAAGTTACAAGGTATCTTCAGAAACACACTTAAAATCAGAAGATAGGCCAGACATATGTTGCAAGGTTTTCAAAATGAAACTTGATGGTCTAATACACCATCTTACAAAAAAAGGAGAGAAAGGCACTTTCGGAAAAGTTAATTCAGGTAATATCTTATTTACTTTGTTTTATTTTTAATAATTATAAATATTTCTATATTTTCTAAACAAAAACAAACTAATTTATTATTATTTTATTTCAGCTTTGTACACAATTGAATTTCAGAAAAAGAGGCCTTCCACATGCACATATGGTACTCTTTTTGCAGCCAGATTCAAAAATGCCTACCGGTGAAGATATTGACAAGTATATAAGTGCAGAACTTCCTGATAAAGATCTGGAACCGTACTTGTACGAAGTTGTAGGAGATTCTATGATACATGGGCCATGCGGACCTGCTAATAAAGCCAATGTATGTATGATTGATGGCAAGTGTTCTAAATTCTTTCCACAACCTTTTAGTGCAGTCACTAAAGTTGATGCTGGATTTCCTATTTACAAACGGAGGGAAGATGGAAGAATGGTTCACAAGAAAGGGTTTGACTGTGATAATATATATGTTGTTCCATACAATAAGGATCTATCACTTCGTTACCGTGCTCATATTAACGTTGAATGGTGCAACCAAACACGCTCTATCAAGTACCTTTTCAAGTATATTACTAAGGTACCTGACTATGTGAATGCATCCGTAGGAAGAGACACGACGGCAATGATGATATTGTTGATGAAATAAAGAAACACTATAGCTGCAGGTATTTTTTTTTACGATTTGGAAATAATATTATTAATTCTGTAGTATTTTGATAATGGTGAGACTGACTATCAGATTTAAATTATTGTTAGGTTGTTCACGATTTTAGATTAGATTCAAGTATTGTGATGACTGAAAAATATTATTAATTCCTTTCCTATCTTTTGAAAATAACATGGAAAAGCAATCAGATTTATCGTATGATTCTTAATGTTCATTAGCTGAATTTTAGTTTGGCTGATTTTTTTCAGATACGTATCCGCATGTGAAGGTACTTGGAGAACTCTTGCGTTTCCTACTCACTATCGGACTACACCAGTAGAAAAACTATCATTCCATCTCCCAGGTCAACAACTGGATGTTTACAATGAAGATGACCCTGTTGAAGAAATACTAAACCGAATTTCTGTCGGGAAGTCAAAGTTTGTAGCCTGGATGGAGGCCAATAAGATATATCCAGAAGCAAAAAATCTCACTTATGCAGACTTCCCATCGTACTTTGTCTGGCATCTAAAAACCAGAATGTGGAAACCAAGGCGGAGGGGTTTTGCAATCGGAAGGATCACTTATGTGCCACCATCTTTAGGTGAAGTGTATTATTTAAGGGTTTTGCTAAATATAGTCAAAGGTCCAACAAGCTTTGAAGAGATAAAAACAGTATACGGCATAATCCACGAGAAATTCAAAGATGCATGTTATGCATTGGTTTGCTGGATGATGATAGAGAATACATTGAAGCTATTAAAGAAGCAAGTCTTTGGAGCTCTAGAAAGTATCTACGAAGGTTGTTTTCTGTAATACTGCTATCAAAGAGTGTCACAACTCCAGAAAATGTATGGAATGCTACTTGGGAAATACTATCTGAGGATATATTATATAACCAGAGAAAAAAGAAGAAGAATCCCCGTAAGATACATTTAATACCAAAATTATTTTTAATAATATATCTATTAGCTTGATGTCACCAAGCTTATGTCCAAAGTGTTGAATTCCATCTTTTATTTTTCTTACAGATTTGACTTTATCAGAAGATCAAATTAAGAGCTTAGCTTTGTGGGAGATTGAATCGCTCCTGCGTATCAATGGAAGTTCATTGGAAAAATTGCTGCACTGCTTGCCAGGTGGCCGGACAGCTCACTCAAGATTTGGAATAACCAATTAATGTACACGATTTTACAACATGTACAATGACAAGGGTCAGATTAAGCAGAATTGGTACAACAAGCTACGCTCATAATTTTGGGATGAAGCTCCCATGATGTGCAGACACTGTTTCGAAACTTTAGACAGAAGCTTGCGTGACATAATGGATGCAATGAGCCTTTTGGAGGTAAGTGTGTTGTTTTGGAGGAA
>NW_026015127.1:0-6236 GCF_020379485.1 Brassica napus
GATTTGGAAATAATATATTAATTCTGTAGTATTTGATAATGGTGAACTGACTATCAGATTTAAATTATTGTTAGGTTGTTCACGATTTTAGATTAGATTCAATATTGTGATGACTGAAAAATTTATTAATTCCTTTCCTATCTTTTGAAATACATGGAAAAGCAATCAGATTTATCGTATGATTCTTAATGTTCATTAGCTGAATTTAGTTTGGCTGATTTTTTTCAGATACGTATCCGCATGTGAAGGTACTTGGAGAACTCTTGCGTTTCCTACTCACTATCGGACTACACCAGTAGAAAAACTATCATTCCATCTCCCAGGTCACAACTGGATGTTTACAATGAAGATGACCCTGTTGAAGAAATACTAAACCGAATTTCTGTCGGGAAGTCAAAGTTTGTAGCCTGGATGGAGGCCAATAAGATATATCCAGAAGCAAAAAATCTCACTTATGCAGACTTCCCATCGTACTTTGTCTGGCATCTAAAACCAGAATGTGGAAACCAGGCGGAGGGGTTTTGCAATCGGAAGGATCACTTATGTGCCACCATCTTTAGGTGAAGTGTATTATTTAAGGGTTTTGCTAAATAGTCAAAGTCCAACAAGCTTTGAAGAGATAAAAACAGTATACGGCATAATCCACGAGAAATTCAAAGATGCATGTTATGCATTGGGTTTGCTGGATGATGATAGAGAATACATTGAAGCTATTAAAGAAGCAAGTCTTTGGAGCTCTAGAAAGTATCTACGAAGGTTGTTTTCTGTTATACTGCTATCAAAGAGTGTCACAACTCCAGAAAATGTATGGAATGCTACTTGGGAAATACTATCTGAGGATATATTATATAACCAGAGAAAAAAGAAGAAGAATCCCCGTAAGATACATTTAATACCAAAATTATTTTTAATAATATATCTATTAGCTTGATGTCACCAAGCTTATGTCCAAAGTGTTGAATTCCATCTTTTATTTTTCTTACAGATTTGACTTTATCAGAAGATCAAATTAAGAGCTTAGCTTTGTGGGAGATTGAATCGCTCCTGCGTATCAATGGAAGTTCATTGGAAAAATTGCTGCACTGCTTTTGCCAGGTGGCCGGACAGCTCACTCAAGATTTGGAATACCAATTAATGTACACGATTTTACAACATGTACAATGACAAAGGGTTCAGATTAAGCAGAATTGGTACAACAAGCTAAGCTCATAATTTGGGATGAAGCTCCCATGATGTGCAGACACTGTTTCGAAACTTTAGACAGAAGCTTGCGTGACATAATGGGATGCAATGAGCCTTTTGGAGGTAAAGTTGTTGTTTTTTGGAGGAGACTTTAGACATATTCTACCGGTAGTTACAGATGATGGTAGAGTAGAGACTGTTTTGGCTTCTCTGAATTCATCATATCTGTGGAATAGCTGCAAGGTTCTAAGACTTACAAAAACATGAGACTTATGGCAGGAATTACTGATAGTGAAGCTAAAGAACTTGAAGCTTTTTCTAAGTGGATTCTAGATATCGGTGATGGAAATATCAATCAACCAAATGATGGAGAGGTTGAGATTGATATTCCTGAAGATTTGCTGATAACTGAGTGCGAAAATCCTATAGAAGCCATAGTGAACGAAGTTTACGGAACATCATTTGCAGAAAAACGAGATCCCAAGTTTTTTAAGGAAAGAGCTATATTGAGTCCACGGAATCAAGATGTTGATAGTACTAACGAGTATATGCTATCACAACTATCAGGTAGCATTTTGGTTTTTAAAATATTAAATTTGTTGCTAAAATCAAGGCATGTAATCTTATTTACGCTGATTTATATTGTAAACAGGTGAAGAAAAAATCTATCTCAGTTCTGATGGTATAGATAATCTGACAAAGGACCGAAGGATACCATGTGTTACTTTCAAGAGTTTCTAAATAGCATCAAGATCTCTGGATTGCCAAACCACTCTTTGAAGTTAAAGGTTGGTGCAATAATTATGCTACTTAGGAACATTGATCCTCAAGGTGGTTTATGTAATGGTACAAGGCTGCAAATTACTCAGTTGGCTGATCATGTTATTGAGGCTAGAATGATAACGGGTAATAGGACTGACAGAGAAGGTGGTGAAAGGGTCAAAATACCAAGGATGTTTGTATCTATCTCCGCCAGAAACGAGATTCCCTTTCAGGATGCGTCGTAGACAATTCCCAGTTGCGGTTTCTGTCGCAATGACCATAAATAAAAGTCAAGGTCAAACACTAGAAAAAGTTGGGTTGTATCTTCCAAGACCAGTTTTTAGTCATGGACAATTGTATGTTGCTGTTCAAGAGTAAAGTCAAGATCAAGACTGAAAATTCTTATCACGGATAAACACGGTAAGCCTAAAAAAAACCATGAATGTCGTGTACAAGGAGATCTTTCAAAACATTGACTAAGTTTTAGTTTTTTTTTCAAGGCGTATGGTCACTTTTTTGATTAATACATAGATTTTTTTTATATTTTAGCAACTGAACGTGGTATTAATGATCATTATAGTATTTGAGGCTACTTTGCATTCTGGAAACTGTGATGATTTGAGAATGAACTTGATTTAACAGAGCATGGGTAATAAAAAAAAACCGATTAACATTTCAACCTGCATCCAATGCACATCTCACCGTTGCATCCAATGCACATCATCAACTCTATGGACATCACTCATATGATCAAACATTGAATTATTTTAAAAATATTAACAGAGCATATCAGATAGATCACCCTGTCAGAATAATAGAATTTTTAATCAGGAAACAATTCAGTCAAAAAGTGGATTATTCTCCCTAAAGTTTTAATGGAAACCAAACCTGTACAGCAACACGGTAAAAGACCTATTCTCCTATCGAACTGGCTGCCACAATGAGTATGAACAGGAGAACACACGAACAAAAACATAATGAAAACTCAACTCAAGTGACTCAAAAAAATTTGAAAACGTAGTAAAAAAGCTCACCTGCCATGGAGACATTCCAAAGAAAAAGCTTCTTAGTTCCTCATCTTCCACATCTCATCTCTAATAGCCACCGCGTGCGGTGAAAGTTTCACAACTTCATCCTAATATCACAGGATTCTTTAAAACCAATTCAAACAAACACTATAGTAATCATAAAAGGGCTAATGCTCAACGGTAATGGAGTTAGCAAAGCCACGATCAAGTGTAGTAACTTCCATTACAGGACCGGCGAACTGTCTTGCTCCTCCTCCTCTGGTGCTGTCTGTTTTCTCCATCACTTCGCTGCTTCGTCCAGCTGAAGCTTTAATGCTTCGGGCATTTTCACCACCGCTGAAACTTATTCTCAAGAACCTTCTTCTCTCCAGCTTTAACGTCCACTATATACATATAATTCTACTTTCATGACAAAATTTATATATGTTATAAATAAATAATAATTTTCCATAATAAAAGTATAAACACTAAAGAATTTAACTATAACGTGCACTTTATACATATAATATTCTACTTTCATATAAAATTTATATATGTTATAAATAAATAATTTTACATATAAAATTTATATATGTTGGTTTGCATCAGCGCGGGCAGATCATAAAATTAATATTAATAATTCTGGTATGCATAAATCAATTACACATGCTCATAATGATTCATATTCCAATTTATATTCCGAATTAAATATGTAAAAGTCACGCATGTCATGTCGGTGACTTCGTGACTTTAACATTTCTTAGAGATGTAAATTTTACTTTTTCACTCAATTGTTTTGTACATTTCCCATTAATAGATAAACACAAAAGGAAAGAAATAACTATGGAGAATATATAATTCTCACGTGAATTTGACTTATTATGCTACATATATATATATATATATATATATGATAGCTTTATAATTTACTACCATATATAAAATTGTTCTCAAGTTTTACAAAGTTTGTTGCAATGTCGATTATATCTAAGAAAACAATTCCTTTGTTCTTGTGAAAAACATGGATTCCGCGGATGAAACACAAAAAATCAAAGTGAAGGTGCTGGCACTCTGGAAGGCCTACAAAAGTTCTGGAAACACTCATGAGATGGTGTTGATTGATGAAGAGGTTTGTTCTTAATCCCAAAAAAACACGTCAATATTTATAATATGTTTATATGATTATATAATTTCATTCATGTTGTCTTAAAAGACCTTTTAGTTGTCGTTGTTATTTTTATGTTTATAGGGAACAAGGATTCATGCTCAAGTTGAAGAAGACTTGATGAAGAAACACCTAACCGTTCTGAAAGAAGGTGAAGCTGTGAGCATCATAACTTTCCAGTTGAAGGACTATCTTGGGGAATTTAGGACCAATCCTTATCCTTATAAGATTACATTCTTCAGAACAACTAAGGTCAAAGCAGCTGATGATTTTCTCGAGTATTATCCAGAAAAATATTTTTTTAAACTATGAAGAGATAATATCCGGAAAGCTAGACAAAAACATTTAGGTCGGTAAGTTATATTTTCTATTTTGAATAATTTCAAAAATATTCTTTTATTTAAATTTGGGATTTATGACAGAGTTTTTTGATATTTTCAGATGTGATTGGTCAAATTGTGAATATTGGACCAATGGAGCAGATAAAAACAAAGGGGAAGGATAACTCAAGCTTGACAATATTCTACGAGATACAATGTGAGTTTATCGTATGATTCTTAATGTTCATTAGCTGAATTTTTATAATGTAGTATTTTGATAATGGTGAGACTGGCTATCAGATTTAAATTAGTGTTAGGTTGCTCACGAATTCAGATTAGATTCAAGTATTGTGATGACTGAAAAATATTATTCCTTTCCTATCTTTTGAAAATAAAATGGAAAACCAATCAGATTTATCGTATGATTATTAATGTTCATTAGCTGAATTTTAGTTTGGCTATTTTTTCAGATACATATCAGCATGTGAAGCTACTTGGAGAACTCTTGCTTTTCCTACCTCACTATCGGACTACATCAGTAGAAAAACTATCATTCCTCTCCCAGGTCAACAACTGGTTGTTTACAATGAAGATGACCCCGTTGAAGAAGTACTAACCCGAATTTCTGTCGGGAAGTCCAAGTTTGTAGCCTGGATGGAAGCCAATAAGATATATCCAGAAGCAAAAAATCTCACTTATGCAGACTTCCCATCGTACTTTGTCTGGCATCTAAAACCAGAATGTGGAAACCAAGGCGGAGGGTTTTTGCAATCGGAAGGATCACTTATGTGCCACCATCTTTAGGTGAAGTGTATTATTTAAGGGTTTGCTAAAAATAGTCAAAGGTCCAACAAGCTTTGAAGAGATAAAAACAGTAGACGGCTGTTATCTTCCACAACTACTTATTAATTGAAACCTCACATTCCAAAGAAAAAGCTTCTTAGTTCCTCATCTTCCACATCTCTAATAGCCCTCGCGTGCGGTGAAAGTTTCACAACTTAATCCTAATATCCAGAAAAAACAGGATTCCTTAAATCCAATTCAAACAAACACTAGAATAATCATAAAAGGGTTAATGGTCGACGGTAGTGGAGTTAGCAAAGCCACGATCAAGTGTAGTAACCTCCATTACAGGACCGTCGAACTGTCTTGCTCCTCCTCCTCCGGTGCTGTCTGTTTTCTCCACCCCTTCACTGCTTCGTCCTGCTGAAGCTTTAACGCTTCGGGCATTTTCACCACTGCTGAATCTTATTCTCAAGCACCTTATTCTCTTCAGCTTTAACGTGCACTTTATACATATAATAATTCTACATTCATAACAAAATTTATATATGTTATAAATAAATCATAATTTTACATACTAAAAGTATAAATACTAAAAAAATTTAACTATAACGTGCACTTTATACATATAATACTAAAGGTACGTTGCGGAGATTCTCTCTCTCTTTCCTAGAGAGAGAAATTCTCTCAAACCCTTCTTAACAATTTCAGATCTTTCAGAAGGGGGAGAGATTTAATCCTTTTTGTATGTGATATATCTTCGATCTCTGATCGATTTTGTCTTCCGGTTAGCGGATTTAGCTCTCGCGTTGGCGAATTTTTGATGTGCTTCTTCAATCGCTTCCGAACTGATTTTCATGCTCAATCTTATCGGATTGTTGATTGAAGATAATAAACCCGATCACTATGGTCGGTTTCATGAAATCAGTCTTTCGTTGTTTTCATCACTATTTTCAGCTTCTTCCCAGTTTTTTCGCGTCAACCGTTTTTTTATTTTACTGGTATTCCGTTCAGAGG
>NW_026015128.1:0-65734 GCF_020379485.1 Brassica napus
GAACTTGGTTCAGAACTAGTCTTTGTAGCTTGAGATGCTATTGCCATTGTTTCGTGATCTAGCCGGTCAAGCCAATCACGCGGTATATGTTGGTAGCGAAATGCGAAATGATCTTTGTGTTTGATTACTGCCATAGCCTGTCTGGGCCAACCACTTGTTGGTTTGCTAGGGAGCAAGACCTAATAATGGTAGTTTTTCTTTGACCAATTTTGTGGCTATCTAGCCCAAATTGAGATGTTAGGTCAATGATATCTTCTTATATTTTACTACCACATTGTCTATATACTTGTAAACTGTATGGTGCATGTTTCTAGCAATAACTTTACCATTCACAATAATTAAGAGAGATATATTTACTGTTGAGGTACAAATTCTACCGTCATATAGTTTAAACACAGAGAAGGCAAGAAGATTTCATCTCCTGAAAGAAATTCACGGACCACAAACCGTCAAACCCTATAATCCTTTCCCAGTGGATTTTTGCATTTAGTGTTTTGGACTGTGGTAGCATTGGCAGACCTAGATGCTCTACCCCTGAAAAGAACACTTTATATCAGAATTTTCTTTTGAAATAAAGCTCAAAATTGTCAGAAGATAAAAAAAGTAAAGCTCAAAATATTACTTTTAGAGAAAATAGAGGAAATTAGTGATATATATGACTAAAAATGTTTTTGTATTGTGGAAAGTAATCCCGGTTCAATTAACAGAAACGTTTGGTACTATCTGTTATTCTTTCATGCAGTCTTTAACTAAGACCTCTCACCACGACTATAAGTGGAATGGTACTTCAACTCAAGCCAACGTTGAAACTCTTTTTGGCATTGTGTGGTACAGATCTTGTGATAATGTTGAATTTCCAAACCCTATTGATGAAGATAAACACATTCTGTTATTTTGATACTGTTATCTACTTATCTATCCACTTGTTTCTTCTTCCTTTTAGCTATATATGTTGTTGTGCTGTTCTCAGATAGGAGTGGAACCAAGTTGCATGCATGTTCTTTTCAGTCTGTGTCAGCTTCATTATGATTTTGGTTGAATATTGTTTGTTTAAATATGAAGAGGACTAGTCAGCCCTCTCCCCTTTATATTATTATCTTAGATACTCCCAAAACTATAGAAGCAAGCAGCCAAAATCAGGAATTGTTCACATCAACCTTTTCACTAAGCAACAATAAGCACCTGATCCAGTGAGGCAATGAGCATGGACAGTAGTTACATTTAATTATACCAATCTCCAGTCATCGACAGCAATCATCTAAAGCCTCATATTTTGACATTGTAGTCATCTTCTCCGATAGCTATGATTGGTTGTTTTGCATTTTTTTTCCCTAAATGGAAAGATAATCTTGAAGAAACAAACATATGCTTTGAGAGGTCTTTTGCAATATTCCCATGATAAATGTAACCACCACCACCACCAGCTTATCAACCAAACAAAGATGCTTCAACTTTTGGTTTTACATTTCAAACACGAGGCAACAAAACACAACAGTTAGGTATTAAGAATATAGAATCAACAGTGCTGTCATGCAATACTTTCATACCATCTGGAGTCTTCCTAGCATCTCCCTTTCAGCTATTTAAGTCTCACTAATCTCTGCTCTCTGCACTTCACTCACATATACAACATTAAAGATGAAGAGTCGTTACACAAAGACCGGTTCTGCTGTAATTCTCTTGTTTTGTCTATTCATCATCACCTCTGCCTCTTCAAGTTCCTTCATACAGCAAGTCACTGATGACTTCACCACACTTGCAATGTACGGAGACGCCTTTTCTCTTAGATCTATCCAGTATTCAAGAAAAATCTTATCTTATATATCTTATAGTCTGTGTGTGTTTGAGTCTCTAGACTGTCTTTTTTTTTAAATTGTCACACATATTCAAAACAGTGGACGATGGAGATGGACCAGACCCAATCCAGGGAGAAGCGCATTACTTTCACACACATGTTCAAGATGGAGATGGACCAGATCCAATCCAGGGAGAAGCCCATTACTTACATAACCATGACCAAGAGGTCTCATCACGTGACTATAAAGTCTCAGCTTCAAACGCAGTAGTGAAGGGTCTCAGAAGTCGTCCTCCATCTTCTTACTCTCTAAAGATGGAGTCGTTCAACACCCTACTTAAGTCAAAATACTCAGAGAGATATGTATCTCGTCCTTTCTCAGCCGCTGGCTATAACTGGTATATACTTTTGATAGTATGATCTTAATTTAATTATTCACTCAAAACTAAATTGTATATACTTAAAACCATCTCAAAAAAAACAAAACAGGAACACTTGTTGTGTACCCGAACGGGAACAAGAATGATAAAGGTTCAGGGTACCTCTCGCTTTACGCAGCCATAGACAACTCCACTCTCGCTCCACATGAAGAGGTTTACGTTGATCTCAGGTTTTACGTCTTCAACAAGAAAGAGAAGAAGTACTTTACCATCCAAGGTTCTTTGCTAATTTAAAACCTAAAAAATATGATATTTTAACAAGAAAAGATGCTATTAATTATATGAACTAATATGTACTATCCAATTATGTTTTGTTACTGCAGATACAGATGTTTGGAGATATAATAATTTCAAAACGATGTGGGGGTTCTCTCAGGTTCTCCCTGGTTATACATTTAAAAGCCCCTATAATGGATACCTCTATGATGGAGATCACTGCGAGTTTGGTGTTGATGTGACCACTCCCACTGTCTTTCAAACATCAGAACTTTTCACTGTTGCTAACAATTTCAAAACCCCGACATTTACCTGGAGACTTCTGAAGTTCTCCACGTTGCTCGAAGATACTTACTTGTCTGATACTTTCTCCATCGGAGGAAGACGTTGGTGAGTCCAAATAATCTCGTTTGATATGCTTAGTTGAAGTATACTGTGGTACAGTAACAAGTCTTCTTCGATATGCTGATGATCAGGAATATACAAGTGAATCCAAGTGGTCGTGACAAGGGAAAGGGAAAAGCTTTGTCCATGTATCTTATCGTTAATCATAACGAGGAACTCAGACCTTTTGAGAGGATTTATGTTCGTGCTAAGCTTCGGGTTCTTAACAAATTCAAATTCAGAAACGTTGAAAGGCAAAGTAAGCAGATATTACATTTATATATATCTACACATATTAATAGCTATGGACTACTAATGAGTGCTTTTTATGTGATATTTTGGTAGTTGATAACTGGTTCAGTCGTTGGGAAACTGGACGTGCTTATGGTTGGGGTTCTAGTGAATTTGTCCCTCTCTCTAATCTCAAAGATTCATCAAAGGGGTTTCTTGTGGATGATAAGTTGACTGTTCAAGTCGAAATTGAAGCCGTTTCTACAACCAAGTACTTTCCTAGTTAGAGTTTCTCTAACCACGTACGGGCCTGCCACTACATGTGCTTGCTTTGCTATCGGCCACTTAAGTTATAATAAGACCGTGTATGGGTTTCAATAAATAAGTTGTACGTGTATGTGTTTGAGTGTTTCAATAAGTCAGTGAGTTTGTATTCTCATGCATCTATCATCAAAACATCATTTTCTTCCTTTTAGCACCAAGGAGTTTTATTACTGCAACCCAAAACCTTCTATCATCAAAACATCATTTCTCTTCCTTTTAGCACCAAGGATTTTTATCATTTCTCTTCCTTTTAGCACCAAGGAGTTTATTACTGCAACCCAAAACCTTCTAGCTTTCGTTGTCATTCATAACTATATAAAATGTTTTGTGTCTTGACTCTCTTTAAGCATTGCTCGGAATCTTGCGGTCGAGTGGTAAAGAGAATAGCTTGGGACGCAAACACGTTTAAGGTTCGATCCATCTGATGCGCGAAACTAAGTCACATTATCTTGGATATCTCTATAATATTATTTGAGAAGTCAGTTTTCTATGTGTCGCTCTCACGTTAACTTTCACAATGGTTGATTACACTGATACCCTTAATGAATTAACTTACATTTAAAATACTATTATTTATTATTTTATTTAGTTTCCTTTTTAAAAAATTTCTAAAAATGTACACATATAATAAAAAAGGAAATTTTTTATAAAGTTAGAAAAAGAGAAATTGGGGTGTATAACCTTCAAACAATTAATAATTCATTGACTAAACCAATTACCCTACTTTTTCACTGTTTCCTGTGTTTTTTATATAATATTGCCATATTACCCTTGCTTGCAACCGGTAAAACCTGCAAGTAAAAAAAAAATTAAAATAATAATGTTAGGTTCCAAAAAAATTCTCCGTATCCATTACAGAATCATATACCCTCACATAATTTATTCCCCTTCTCGAAGTGTGTTGCAAAGGAGACATCATCTCCGCTTCTGAAATCGCTTGCGAGATGACGTTGTTATAGTTGAAGTGGCGAGAAAAAGCAACCCGAGCCTCTTTTCCTTTTCAGATTTGTGGGATTGTTGATGAAATTAGATTGTCTATGTTGATGGTGAAGGATTGTGGTGGATAATAGAGTTTCAAAGACTCGTGTGGCGTCTGCAACAAAGTTGATCGGAGAAGATGAAGTGTATGTATTATGTTACTATACTATTTTATTACATTCCATTCCATTTGATGATTACTAAAAAGTGATATACTATGTTTAGAAATATAGTTTTTAATTTTTAAAAAATTTCGTTACATGTTTTTGAACCCGCAAAATCACACTATGATCTATATTGTATAGTTTAATATTACATAATATAATTTAATATTACATAATATTGTGTACTTTTTATATTTTGATATTTGAGTTTAGATTTTATATTTAGGTTAGGGTTTAGTGATTATAGTTTAGTGTTTAGTATTTAGAAGGCGAAGGGGTATATAGTTGGAGTTAACATTAACTTCTTCCATGCAATCATAAATATTTCATAACTTCACCAGTAAATACTATGTCATTTATTTTGTTCCATTCTATTCGGGTTTAGGATTTATATTTGGGTTAGGTTTATATTTGAATAAGGGTTTAGTGATTAAAATTGGTTTATACTTGAGTTTAGGGTTCATATTTGGGTTTAAAGTTTCATTTTATTTGGGTTTAGAGTTTATATTTGGGTTTAAAGTTTAGTGATTATGATTTTGGGTTTAGTATTTAGTAGGTGAGAAGTATGGTTGGAGTCAACATTCACTTATTCCATGAAATCATATATCTTTCATAAATTTCACCAATATATACTATGTTATGTATTTTGTTCCATTCTATTTGGGGTTAGAGTCTATACTTAGGTTTATGATTTATATTTGGGTTTGTAATTTAGTGATTAGGTTTCAATAATTACAGTTTAGAGTTTCATATTTATGAATTGGGGTTCGAGTATTGTTTAGATTAAAGGATTGTTGCATCCTCTTATACTATTGTAACTACATTTTCAGATTTTCTATTTTATATGCCTCATGTAGAATGGTAATGCTTTATAAACTTTTAATATTTTGGTTTATGGTTTATATTTAGGTTTAGGTTTTAGTGATTAAATTTTAGGGAATACTATTTTGTAGGTGGAGGAGGTAAAGATAGAGTTAGCATTAACTTCTTCGATAATATCATAGACATTTCATATTTTCACCAATATGTACTATGCTATTTATTTAGTTCTATTCTATTTAGGTTGAGGGTTTATATTTGAGTTTAGGGTTTATATTTGAGTTTAGGGTATAATGATTATGGTTTTAGGTTAAGTATTTAGGGGTTTATGGTGGAGTTGTTATATGGTTTATTATTGAGGGGTTGGGATGGGGTTGGTGTTATATACTATTTTGGTTGGAGGTGGGTTAAGGTTGAACACAAATGCATTAGTTCAGAAAAATAGTCTCCATTCCATTTTAGATAGTATAAAATAATAGTTTAAATTTTATTTATTTTTATTTTATTTTATTTTTAAAATATATTATAATTAGAAATTAGATTTAATATTTGGGTTTTGGTTAGAGATTCAAGTTTAGGGTTTCGTATTTAGGTGTGGAGTTGAGCTTAAGGTTTCTAGTTATGTTTCATATGAAGGTGTTCTGTTTGTTTCTATCAAACATAGTACTTTTATAAATGGAATAAAACATTTATATACCACAGTTAACATATACGTGGTAAGAAAGCATGTGACGTGGATATATTTGTTTCATTCGTGAGTTAACAGTACACAGTGAATGTGATCCATCTATTAAGTCATCGATGTCATCTCTCTTTTTGTTTTGACCGGTAACTTGTTTCCATTGGGGGTATAACCGGCTTGGGAGAAGGCAAAATGTTATTCACTCAATAACTTCATAATCATAGTCATTTTCCTAATTATACTCTAGATTTTGGCTATCTCGCAAATTCACCCTTTAAAAAAAGAAGAATTGAAAAACGAAAATATATGTATATATAATATGATTTCATAAAAAAGGAAAGTTCACAAAATGGTAATATTACATTTAAAAAATATTTTTAAATAAGATAAAATATAATTTTGAACTAATAAAATACTTTTTTATATCTATATTTTCTTAGATGAAAATTATAAATTTCTATATAACATGATATCATTAAAAACAATTTACACATATAATCTTGATATTAGAAACATAAATATTATTTCTTCTAAAACATAATTTAAACAATAAAAAAAAGTTCAAATTAATAAAAATATTTTATATACCTACACTACAAGAAAACACAAGTTTTACGAGGGCAGTTTTCCTCGTTACTTCGTCGTAAAAGCAGTGTTACGAGGAATTAGCGAGGAAACCCGTTTCGTCGTTATACGTTTGTCGTAACGCATATATCCTCGCTAATTCGTCGTAAGGTAGCGAGGAAATAATTTCGTCGTAAAAGCGAAGGAGGATATTTCGTCGTAAAGACCACGTAAAGATTCCACGTAAGGACGTCGCTAAGTTTCCTCGTAAATACCACGAAAAACTTTCCTCGTAAAACCCACGTAAATAAATACTCGTAAAATAAACGTAAATACCTTGACAGCTTTCCACGTAAAGAAAACGTAAAAACCTTGATAGATTTCCACGTTATTTCCTTGTAAATGTTTCCTCGTAAAAACCACGTTAAGCTTCCACGTAAAGAAGCCGCAAAATTAGCTACGAATTTACTTCGTTTCATTATTTTATAGAAATATAAAAAATTATAATTATAAATATAATTTAAATTATTTAAATTATTAATAAAATTAAAATTCTAAAAAATCAAAACCAAAATATTTTATATATAAATAAGTTTTGAATTCATAATACAAGAACCGAAATTAAAAAGAACTAAGGGTGGTCGTTAATCGCCTCGTAGAATTCATCACTCCTCGCCTGAACATCCGCCTCGGCATGTGAGTCGTCGGTCGGTGACTGGCCTGGGATAGGATTTTGTTGTCGCATGGTCCTCAACAAAGTCGCCCATTCCGGATTTGTGGCCGCTACAACGTCCAAGAAGCCCTCGAGTCCACCCATACGAGATCGCAGCTGAGTAGACTCTCTACGCAGCTCTTCGGACTCCCTACGCAGCTGAGAGACTTCATCATCCCGTCGCTGAACATAAGACGATGTCGCTCTCGGAACATCGTTGACGGAACCAATCCCCAACGTCCGTCCCTTTTTTTAGGGACAACCTTAAAAACAAAAAATAAATTTTGTTAGTAAAAATTTAAAGTTAAATTAAATGAATATTTAAAAAATTAAAATTTTAGAAAATTTACCTCCTCGTAAAGCTTATCCACTTCAGGTGTGGATAAGGTGACGGGTAATCCATCGGTGGACTGTTGGGTCAGCTGGGTCTGGCGTTCTTCAACCCGAGCAGCCAAATCGTTGTAGATTTGCTCGGACTTGCCATCTATAAATCGGCCCGCCTTGTTCTTGTGGGTCCTCTCGTAAAGTTGCATAAGAGACGGGAATTCTCCCGTCTCTTTGGCCTAAAAAAACATTTAAGAAAGTTGTTAGAATATATATAAAAATATACTAAAAATTTAATATAATTAAATTTTTAATTACCATTTCCAAACGGACACCGGCGTGGGGTTTTTGGCCCGTAGTGTGAAGCATCGGCCCGTTCCCGTGCTCATCGACTGTGTTACGGGAGTTAGAGCAAGACTGGGCGATTCTAATGGAATCAGGAAGACGCCAATATCGGATGAGGCCATCCCAGACATCCGTGGTGAGCTCAGCGGGTTTGCCACGCTCATACCCCTTCACGATCCAGTCACCCTTCCAGTTGGAGACCGTGTCCAACAAGCGAACTTTCGCCTTCGCGACAAACTTCTTCCTCACCCTCTCAGTGATCCCCAAGGCCCAATTATATTTTTGCTGTTGGAAAAAATAATTTATAATTAGTTTTTCAGAAAAAAATATATATATAAATAATAAAAAATTTAAAGATATATATTTAATTAATAGAACTTACAGCGTAAATTTTGAACCACGTCTTTCTGACGTAGTGGGGCGTCGTTTTCCAGTTCGGATGTGGCATGGAGAAGTAACCTTTTATCGTGTCGGTTACGTCCGATGCAAGACATCCGTCAATCCCCCACCTGAAAAATACAAATTTAAAATATAAATTATTTTTTAAAGTTATAAAAGAATTTAAAAAGAATAAAAAAATAATGAAACATACCATAAAGTTCCGTCCGGTCGGTCGGGGTCGATGACTGGTAAACCTTCTCTGCCTGGCAGACGGAGAATGTCCTCTACGGTGTACTGCGAGTAAGGAGCACTCGGAGGCACCATCAAATCGGGATGAATCTCGGCGGGCATCGGAGGTGCCGGCATCGGAGGAGGCACAGGAGGAGGAGCCATCTGGGGAGGCACGTGAGGAACCGATGGTGCACTAGAAGAAGGAGATCCAATGACTCTCTGAGTGTACTGAGTCTCGGGGACAGTCTCCTGACCCGAAGAACCGGGAGCTGAAGAAGACGACGGGTCTAAACGACTACCCGGCTCACCGAACATCTCTCTGTAATGGGCAGTAAGTCTACCTTTTCGAACCTGAGAAAAAAATTAATTTTTTAAATTTTCGTGAACAATATACTTCCCAACATTATCCACCTAATCAACACTAAATAACATAAGATCCGTAAACCTATCTAAATTCCCTATACTAACCACCTAATCTATCCTAAACTAATCAAACTAGAGAGGAATTAGAGAGACTTACCATTGCTACGAATTAGGGAGGAAGTGGAGAGGAAGTGGAGAGGAAAGACGGAGCGAGCTCGCTCGGGATATATATAAGATTACTTGTCCTCGTAATTTCCTCGTAAACTTACGAGGAATTACAGAGGCCCGCGTTTTCATTTACGACGAAATAGCGACGAAATACAAAGGCCCGCGTTTTCGTTAACGACGTTTTTACGACGAAAAGGTTACGTGGAATTAACGAGTTAACCAGTTACGAGGAATTAGCGAGCCTTTATTTTCTATAAATACCCACAACTTTCCTTCTCAAACCACACACAAACTCACAAAACACACCCTATCTCAAATCACACTCCTCACCAAAATACTTTTCAAATTAGAAATATTTGAAAAAAAAAAGAAGAAAAGAAGATATTAGAATTTATGTGGGTGAGACTTAAGTCTCGCCACATATAATTTCAGTATCTTACTTTTTTTCCTTTTTACTAGTTTTTATACTATGAGGAAGTAGCTAGTCCCGCTTTTCACCAAATTAGAAATATTTGGAAAAAAAGAAAGAGAAGAAGATATTAGAATTTATGTGGGCGAGACTTAAGTATTATAATTGCTGGAAGTCTTGCCACATGTAAATCTGGTGTCTCTCTTCTTTTCCTTTTTTTTTTCTAGTTTTTAGTCTACGAGGTTTTTACGACGATTTTTGTTACGAGGTGTTTACGACGAAATCATCCTACGTGGAATTAAAGAGTGCCTCCTTCGGTATTTACGTCTATTTACCTTACGAGGTCTTTACGACGATTCTGTCCTACGTGGAATTAACGGGTTTCGCTTTCTTTATTTTTTTTAGTTTCGTCGTTATTTCCACGTAAGCTAACGAGTTCTTTACGACGATTCTGTCCTACGTGGAATAAACGAGGATTACGTCGTACATTCGACGTCAACTTACGAGGAATTAACGAGTATTACGTTTAAATCACTAAAATCCGAAACCCCAAACCCCAAAACCCCATATTCCTTATCTTCTACTTCATATATTCCAAACCCCATCTTTATTTCTATTCCAAACCACAATTCCCACATTTACTTATTTATAAAACAAACTCCCACAATTTCTTATTCATAAAACAAACTCTCACATTACCTTATTCATAAAACAAACTACACAAAATCAAATACATCAATCGGATACATCGACATTCTCGTCATCACTAGAAATATCATCATTTTCATTAAACTCGTCTTCTACAGCTTCGTCTGTGGCATCATCGGTAAGATCTTCGTATTCGTGATTATGCGGATCAATGAGAAGGATGTCATCAATTTCTTGTTCAGGTTCCTCGACTTCATTTATCTGTTCTTCTTGCAATGGTGGTTCTTCTCCACTGATGATTCGTCCTCGAGGTGTAACTTTGATCACTGCTAACCAATTTATACCCGAATCTCTCATCCGAGGGTATGGAAGGAAGCTAACTTGGTCTGCTTGTGAAGCTAAGATGAAAGGCTCGAATTTGTTGTACCGACGTCCACCGTTGACATCAACTACACCAAATTTGTTAGACCGAACACCTCTGTTGACGACGGGGTCGAACCATTCACATTTGAAGATGACGCATTTCAGCTTCAGTATCCCTGGAAATTCGACTTCAATAATCTCCGTCAAGATCCCGTAGAAATCTGTTTCCCCTTTCACACATATTCCATAGTTACTGGTCGCCCGCTGTCTACCATACTCATATGTGTGAAAAGTGTAGCCTCGTGTGAAATACATCTGTGATGTGGTGACCTTTACAAGTGGAGATTGAATTACTTCGTGTAACCACTTAGGATAATCTGCATCGTCGTCATAATCAACCTGCAAAAATAAAGAGAACATTAAAATACAAATCATGTATGAAAAAATAGTTTGAGTTATAATACCTGATTCCGCAACCACTTAATGAAGTGCTGATCTTTCCTTTTGTCTACGTCACTTGTGGATATACCAGGAAATGTTTCTTCGACTTGAGAAACAAATAGGCTGTAAAATTAATCACATTTCATAGGAATGAATCTCTTGCAATTATATAATTAATTATGTGTTTTGAAGTGTCCATATATGTTACCTTTCAAAATAACGCATCAATGGATCCTCGCAATTGAGTAGAATATAGGTGTGTGCACTATGAGCGTCTTGTTCACTCGACCACCAAACCTCTTTAGACTTCCCACCGAGTCGTCCAATCTGGCTAAAGATGTCTGGAACACCAGCAACTGCATATGTTGGCGCAACTCCACCATCATCATATCTTCTTGGAGCTCTTCTACGAGTACGTACTTTTGACGCAAAGTAGTACGATGTGAAGTGAGAAACTTCTTCCGTCAAACTTCCAGCAATTATAGAACCTTCAACTTTGGCGAGGTTCTTTGCTTTTCCCTTCAAATATTTCATGGCTCGCTCATACTGATACATCCATCCGTAATGTACAGGTCCACGAAGCAATGCTTCATATGGGAGGTGGACAGCTAGATGCTCCATGACGTCAAAAAATCCAGGAGGAAATATCTTCTCCAAGTTGCACAATAAGATGGGAATGTTCTCCTGAAGCTGTTCCACAACTTCTTCTTTAAGAGTGCGTGTGCTCAGATCCCTGAAAAATGCTCCAATGCCTTTTATATTCCAAAAACAATTAAACACATTGTTAGTCGTATATTATTTTGCAAACTAGACCGTTATAAAATTATTGTGATATAAAACACTACGAACCTGCAAGTGCTTCATGTACGTTTGTTGGAAGTAGCTCCGCAAATGCAAAGGGCAGTAGTCGTTGCATAAAGACATGACAATCATGACTCTTCATCCCAGAGAACTTTTGACCCTTTTCAACACATCTAGAGAGATTTGAAACATACCCATCGGGGAACTTCACTTCTGATGCCACCCAGTTGAACAACACCGACTTTTTTTCTGAAGACAGTCTGAATATCGGAACGGGAACTTGTCCATTGCTTTTAATATGTAACTCGCTTCTTGAGCAAATATCCGGCAAGTCCAACCTCGATTTTATGTTGTCTTTTGTCTTCCCTGGGACATTCAATATTGTATTCATGATGTTCTCAAAGAAATTCTTCTCTATATGCATCACATCGAGGTTGTGGCGCAGAAGAAGATCCTTCCAATATGGCAACTCCCAAAATATACTCTTCTTGTGCCAGTTGTGATGAACACCGTAAGAATCAGGCATATTACGAGGGACATGCCAATTACCACCCCAACGAACTGTTTCGTTAGCTCCGTAGTAGTCGATTTGTGCTTCAATTTGTTCTCCAGTTAGATATGGTGGAGGAGTGTCTCTCACAACCCTTTTGTGCCTAAACAAATTCTTGTTTCTTCGGTAAGGATGGCCAATGGGAAGAAATCGACGATGACAATCAAACCAACTTGTCTTCCTACCATTCTTCAGTTGAAACGCATCTGTCGTTCCATTACAATATGGACAAGCTAATCTCCCATGTGTAGTCCATCCAGACAACATCCCATATGCAGGAAAGTCACTTATGGTCCACAAAAGCATAGCTCGCATCGTAAAATTCGTCTTCGTTGAACAGTCATACGTCCTCACCCCTGTTGACCACAAATCCTTCAACTCTTTTATCAGTGGTTGTAGGAAAACATCCAGGGACCTTTTTGGATGGTTCGGACCAGGTATCAATATCGTCAAGAATAGCAACTCCCGTTGCATGCACATCTCCGGTGGCAGGTTGTATGGCGTAAGAAAGACTGGCCACAATGAATATTGTCTCCCTGACATTCCGAACGGACTAAATCCATCTGTGCATAATCCGAGATACACATTCCGGCTATTGCTAGCAAAATCCGGATGTACTTTGTTGAAATGTTTCCAGGCTCTTGCATCTGATGGATGAGTCATCTCACCATCCGTCTGAGTATGCTCGGCATGCCATCTCATCTTTGCAGCAGTCTGCTCTGATTGATACAATCTTTTCAATCTGTCTGTAATTGGTAGGTACCACATCCTTTGGTACGGTACCCTATTACGTCCCCGTCCTTGCGGCTTGAATCGTGGCTTCTTGCAGAATCGACATACTTCTAGCTTCTCATCATCTCCCCAATAGATCATGCAGTTGTCGATGCAGACATCTATCATCTCCGAAGGCAACCCAAGACTATAAACTAATTTCTGAATCTCATAATAAGAATCAGCAGACACATTGTCTTCCGGCAAATACTCTTTAAACAAGTCCGCCCATTCGTTCATGCAACTTTCAGGTAGATTGTGATCAGTTTTAATATTCATCATTCTAGCAGCCAACGACAATTTAGAGAGACCTTCTCTACAACCACTGTAAAGTGGTTGATTCGCCGCGTTTAACATTCCGTAAAACTTTTTTGCATCTATATTAGGTTCTTCATCTTCATCATGAGCTACGAATGCATCAGCTACCATATCATGAACCCTATCATAATCTACCATCTCCTCCTGATGGTAACTATGTTCATTATGCAAATGATGATTAACCGGTTCTTCCTGAAAATTGCTATTACTACTACTAGCTTCATTCTGATCATAATTATAACCTTCCCCATGTTGAAACCAGATATAGTAATTTGGCGTGAAACCTCTATTTATTAAATGCTTCCAAACATTTTCACGGTTTGCCAATTTCGAATTGTTGCATTTCCGACAAGGACAGAACATCTTACCACTTTCTTGGGCGAGCGGTGTTGAATCTGCTTGGTGCATAAATGTCTCCAGCCCCGCAAGGTATTCTTTCGTCACTCTCCCGTTAGCATCTCTATGCATATACATCCAATTCCGCAACTCGTAAATAGTCCCAGAGCCAGCCATTTTTTTTCTTTCACGTTTTTTGTTGTTGGTGTGTTTAAAATGATGTTCAAACATCCATATTTATAGAAAATTTCGAATCTGGTAGTTGTAATTTTACTATGAAATTACGACGAAAATTAATTGGATGACCAAAAAAAAAACGTGAGCCACCTACCAAGTTGGTGGATTCAAAATTTCCTCGTTAAGTACACGTAAAATATTTCGTCGTAAAGAACTCGCGAAATTTACGTGGCTTTTACGAGGAAATAGTTTTTCCTCGTAAAAGCCACGTCAATTTACATCGTCTTTACGACGAATATGTTTTGTCGTTATCTTACGACGAAATAACGATGCTTTTCTTTTTCCACGTACTTTCTTCGCAAAATCAACGTTTTTTTACGAGGATTCTTTTTCCTCGTTAAATTTCCTCGTTAAGGTTACGTTTTCTTGTAGTGCTATATATTTTCTTAGATGATTACATAAAATAATTAAGTAACATAAACTAATATATGTTTAATTATCTAAAAATATTTTATAATTAGTAATATTGAAATGTTTTATTTATTTTTCATAAAGTTCAAATTAATAAAAATATTTTTATATACCTATATATTTTCTTAGATGATTACATAAAATAATTAAGTAACATAAACTAATATATGTTTAATTATCTAAAAATATTTTAGAATTAGTAATATTGAAATGTTTTATTTATTTTTCCTAAATTTAGTTGACTATAATATCTTTCAATTACAGCAAAAAAATATCGATAAATTATATTTTACTTATATAATATTATTTTAAATACACTCACAATTTTTTACTGTTTATTTTTAAGAGTTTCATAAATTTAGTTGACTATAATATCTTCCAATTAAAGCAAAAAATATCGATAAATTATATTTTACTTATATAATATTAGTTTAAATACAGTCACAATTTTTTTACTGCTTATTTTTAAGAGATATTAAAAAAAAAAACTAAAAAGAAAATTCTAAAATAAATAACGTTTGATCAAATAGTTACAAAATAGTTTAATGAGGTAGATATATTATATTTTATTATTATTAAAGTTATTTTTTCTTAATATTAAATATGCTTTTAAATTTTATGTTTTTGTATTTGTGGAACTTAATAGAACCATAATCAAAATACCAAAGCAAATCTGAATTCTCATTTTAAAGATTATTCAAATAAATTTTAGTTTCCATTCAATAAATCAAAGGCATAAAGTTATTTAGAATTTTTAAAATATTTTAATTATTGTAAATATTGATATGTGTACATAAGCTTTCGAAAATGTATCAGCTACTTACGCATGTAACTTCATATTGATCATCTTTATTTTCAAATATTTTTTTAAAAAAACATCAACATATAATTTTGATAAATGTTATGAAAATACATGCATATTTGACTTAATTATAATAAAAAAATAATTATACTTCATTTTTTATTTGAAAGAATATATGTAACTCAATATACTCACAACATGAATGATTCGACTAATCCAAATTATATCTAAAATCATAGATTTAACTACGATAAGATTATATAATTTTATAAGAATAGTAATTTATTTTATAAATATAAATCATAGGACAACTAAAAAAATATTAAAAATGAAAATAAAATATTAACCAACTGTTACAATTTAGTTCTTTTGTAAAATTTATATATATAAATGAGACTTCAGAATATTATCATTTCGTTGTATTAATTTATTTAATTTGGAATCATACACTTTAGTTTGTTTTTTTTATTTCATTCTAAGTACAATATATCTTAAGTTATACATAATCTTCATAAAATATATTTACATATCTAAGATAACAACCATCTAAATGTAAATGAGAAATTAATCAAAATTTTAATATATAGAATAAAAAATATTACAGTTGAATTCATATATGCAAATCTAATATACCCAAATGACAACTAAATCGACTAAAAAATAACAAAACCAATTAGATATAATATATATAAAAATTAAAGTAGTATAATATTATTAATATAAATGATGCATATAAATTATAAATTAATTTAATATTAAATGTAAGTAGCAATCAATTATTATAATATATTTACTTTAAAAATATTTATATCCGTGCATGAGCACGGGAAAATCACCTAGTACACATGATATGAGCTTTTGCTTTCAGCCCATTTGAATATCCTGAAATATGATTTATCCATGAAATGCACCTTACCTTAAAGATTAGTATGTGCATTCTCATAAGTCTGGAATACCCTCAGGTTAGTTAAAAATAAGACTCTCTTAAAGCATAAAAAAAATACAAAACATGAAGGGACGACTTAAACTAGCAACACCTGGTATAAAATTGTGTTAATTATATAAAAATTAGATGATATCCTGCACCATGTGCAGATTAATATGTAGATATTCAAAAAATCATGATTTAATATGAATTTTATTTACATTAATAAATTTGATAAAACATTAAATTAATCTTATAAATGATTCAAATTTAATATTTATATTGACCATCAATGTATTAAGTTCTATTTGTTTTATTCATGGAGTTTAAATTTTGGATAAAATTCTTCTCTAATAATTAAGTTATCATTAGGCAACTTGAAGTTGAAATCAAACATTTATTGTAGTTGTGATTGAAAATAATTTCAACGGCATTGTAAGCATTAGAGACACTACTCATAAATCACCAACATAATAGCAATGGCCAATAAACATCATATACTATCAATAATTTAGATCTTAAACTTTGAGAAAAAAATATAATACATTACCTATTCATTCTCTTAGATTATATTTATATTATGTTTATTATTTGTTAATTTTTTCTATGTTATTTAATATTTTTATCATAGTTTTCATGTTTCTTTGTATTTTTAATATTCTTTAATAAGTTTCATTTTGTATTTTATAGGTTATTTATTATTTCGGTAATGATTATATTATTGTGATAATGATTTTATGGATCAAAAATTAATTTGATGTTCATATGTATAAATGCAAATTAATTTATATTAGTTAGGAATCTGATTTTATATTCAAAATATACAAATATTTAGCATAAGTATACAATTTATATTTTACAATATAGTATATATTTGCAATGATCTGTTAACTAATTTATCACCTATGAGATTAAATATAATATAAAATTAAATGCTTAATAAAACTATTTTATCTCACAAATAGTTAATTCTAACTTAGTGGAATATCTTTATTTTGTGATGATATCTTTCGGAGGTCTAACAATTCACAATCTGATCAATAATGTCTACAATACAAATTATTAGAATAAGGCTTCCTTTTTATACTGGCATCTAAATATTAGGATACACCAATAGAACATAGATTAATACTAGGATACACCAATTAGAAAAATACTCTGATATAGAAATTCATGGGCTAAGGCTTCCTTTTTATACTGGCATCTAAATATTGCTTTTGAATTTTTGAAGTAATTATTTCCAACTCTTTCAGGAAATCATCACAAAGGTTATTTTGATGGTTTTAAGCCGTAGTCGATTTCATTATACATTATGTGGTATAGTCAATGATGGTAAATTATTCAGAACAAAAGAATCACTTTGAGATAATTTAGACTGAAAGTTATTAAAAAAATTTTTTTTATCGAAAAGACATAAACCCTGAAAAAAGAAATTTACAAATAATTGATTAACATCAAATCATTTTATGTTATTTAATATTTTTATTTTATTTTGCATGTTTCTTTATATTTTTAACATTTTAATCAATTTTATTTTGTCGGATAATTTACTTTTTAAATATATATCTTATTGTGAATACATTTGTGACTTTTAAGATAAAAACAATTATTTAATCTTCGTCATATATAAATACTTTAGTTAGGAATATAATTGTTTAATATTAAATATAAATATATATATAAATATTTAACATAATTATAAAATTTATATTTTACGACATATATGTGTATATATTCAATGATTAACTAATTTATTACTTATTTCATTAAGATATAATTTAAATAATTGTATTATTAAAACTAATAACTCACCTTAAAATTAGAGAAAACTAATAACATACAAGTTGAATATAAAATAAACCTGACTATGATGTTATCATTAGAATTAGTTAATATTTATTAGTTAATTATTTTAAATTTTATGATAAATATAAATTAATTAATATAAAGTTTAAACAATATTATTATTAAAAAAATTAATTTTTTTAACTTATCCTAAAATTATGGGGATTATGACACATAATCAAAATCACATCTCAAATAATAATATACATAGATAGTTACAAAACTGAAAAGTACTTGATGTCAAAAAAAAAATATAAAACTGAAAAATACTATATATATTTCTTAAAAATATTACTTGTGTTTTTTTTAATGCTGATTTATTATGATATTACAATTATGAGAAATATTACATAGACGATCTGACAACCGATAACACTACATGCCTTATAAGGATCTACGTCTAACTGCATCACCTGAGCTATCCTACGAAGATCACGCTTCAGCGAATTTACTTGCACCATGTTGAAGATCTCTTGTAAGTTTTTCCTCCGTAACCTGCATAATTGTTTAATGAATCGATTTTTCCGGGAATTGAAACATGGATCTGATAGCGTAGAAGCATTAATGAACCTTTAGTCAAACAATTGGATCAAGGAGCTTCCACGTATTACTTGTGTTTAAGAAAAGATTGTTACAAAATATACATAAAAATGGTGACAATAGCTCGAATCCGATTCTAGAAAATCTGAATGATTTCTCTTATTGGAGAATCTAATAATATTATCCAAAGGCTTTCCAACAGTGCACAATCGTCTATGTTTAACGTGGGAGAGACGCTTTTTTTGTTTTTGGCTTTAATCAGGAGACACTTCCACTTTTATATAAATAACAAAAAAACTATGAGATGTTTCAACCAAAACTTCAAATTCCAGTATCAATAGAATCAAAAGTCAATGATAATTACCAACCACGTTAGTAAACCACTAAACCAATCCCCTATATATTAATTGAGAAACATTTAAAAAATTATAACATTAAATTTGTACAAATTAAAAAAAATATGTTTAGGCATCACTTAATTAAGATGTCAATTTAGCGTACGTGGCAGCATAATAATCAATTGAAAAAATGTTGGTACAAATCCAATTACTAAAGAATATTATATTAACCCAAAATATAAGAACCATGTATTATTTTCTTAAATAAAAACTACGGAATTACCAAATATAATTTACATATATATGACAATTAATTATTATGAATAAAAAAGATTTGATAACAATTTTGCATCCTTATTCATTTTTGTTTAATTTTCTATTATTTAAAAATTTAAACAACCACATTAACCATATAATAAAAAATTAGATTTTTTCTTATATGTTATATTTTGAATTTTTAAAATGACTTTAAATTACAAAAATGAAGAAATATTATATGTTATATTTTAAAAAATTTAAAATGACTTTAAATTACAAAAATGAGGAAACCTTATATGTTAGATTTTTTCTTATATGTTATATTTTGAATTTTTTTGAACGACTTTAAATTAGAAAATGTAAGTTTTCCTTAAACATACGACTAAAATCATTAAAATGACATGTATCAATTCGATGATTGACCTGAAACCTTTCAAAACCATATGGAAGATAAAATGTCAAAATAATTCAAGTGTGCAAACAATACTGTTCAATTTTTTCAAGAATGTGTTCGGTGAAAAAAAATAACGTTTTTGTGTCATATTTTGTTTAATGTCCAATTCGATCAACCCATAATATATTAATTATAGTTTAGTTCCATAATTTTTAATAAAAATTGATCTGGTCCATATGAAATAAATTATATAATAACAACAAAAAAGCATTGTATATGTATAACTTTTTTTTTGAGCAACCGTATAAATAAAATGATCAAATATATAAAACAATTGTCGAATAATATATACAAATAAACTCACCATGCACACGGCGCAAGTTTTATCCTAGTTGAGTTATTAATTTACAAAAAGTTTACATTTCTAGATTTTTTAAAATTTTAGAATATATTTTTATAACATACAAAGTAATTGATTTTACCGCATATACACTAATTAAAATTTTGAAATTCGATTTCACAAATTTATTATATTATTTGGTGTAGATAAAATATGATTTATAAAATTTAAATGCTATTTAGATATAATTTTACTAAATATAAGCAAAATATATTGAAATGTTAAGAAAATATAGAGATAATTATATTGTGAAATAAAGCAAATAATACAAATATATACAGATAAGTTTATGATTTCAACGGGACCATATATTTATTTACATAGGATTTCTAAAAAACTATTTTATTATTTTATCGATTTGTATCTTATTTTGATTCGGTCTAATTCGGAATCGGAAAAATTTATTGAATTATAGTGTACGGTAATCTATCGAATATTAATTTATAGAGTTTCTGCTGATTTGAATGACAAACATAAATCATGTGCACAAATATTAATAGCAAATTGGCAGCAAGAAGAAAAGCCAGAAAAAAAGCCCAAACAGATAAATTTGGTTTAGTTTTTGTTTTGAGCAAAATAAACTTTGTTTAGTTTCAAGTCATCTTTTCAAACTGGAGTTATTTACTTCTTAGTAAACTAAACACCAGCTATGAACCTCAAATCATAAAGGGTTTCAAATTTAATATTGTACTCAATAAATATCAAGTCAACACAACATGCTGGTCCTAAAATAGAATCACTTATTCAGTTATTCTTGATAGGGGTATGGGTTTTACAACCAACCTAATGGTTGATATGATAAGCCCCTCTTATTTGTTCTGACATTTTCCGAATCTAAAACTCTTCCTGGATGAGATTTGATGGTGCTCTAGAGTGCTGCAATACATTCAATCTCAATCTTGGCGTTTAGTGGCAAAGCTGCGACTTGATATGTCGATCGCGCTGGTGAAGGAGCTGGGAAGTCTGCACCAGACAAAGGAAAAATTGGTTCAAAATACTTCCCACTAACATTAAAACTAGTTATAATGCATTTTTTAAAAGTAAAGTAAGAACACTAATGATTCTTATCAATGAACTCACATTTGGCGTAAATCTCGTTCACTTTCTTGAAGTCACCTAAGTCAGCAAGCCTGTGGAAGAAAACCAAAGAGATCAGTTTCTATTCAAGATTCATCAACTCATACGGATGGATGATTCTGTTGAGTAGGACGTACATGATCGTTGTCTTCACCACGGAGGAGTAATCAACACCACTAGCTTTCAGTATCTCACCCATGTTCTTGAGTATCTTCGATATTACCCAAAAAAAACAATAATAAAGCAATCAGAATTCAGACAGTATCAGGAAAGGTAAGTAAACAGAGCAATTTAAACCTTGCTACAGATATACACTAGCAGTTACTCTGAAGACTAAAATATACCAAATGAAACAGTTCAAAAGTAAACAAGCTCATAAGTTCCAGAGGCTTCTTCCAGTGTGGCGAAGGTAAAGATTAAACTGAGGTTAAGTTAGGCACACTAGTTACTTTTCATTCATATTTTCACACTTCAATTTGTCAAACAAAAAACATCTAAGACAACCTAACATCTCCTTTACTCTGGATAGATCACCCAAACACAAAAAAAATTAGTGTAAACAAAAGCAATATTTGTAAAGACAATGATGACAGTTTAGAAGCAACTTCACCTGCTCAGTCTGATCTTCAACGTTGTCCGAAACAAACTTTCCAGTCTAGTAAACACACAAAGAACAAAAAGAGAAGTTAGAACCCATAGTATTGGTTAATTTTCATTTTGCAGGTAAATATAATTCAAAGCCGTGAAACAAAACCTCAGGTATAAGACCAAGAACACCGGAAACGAAAACGAGATTGTTGGCTTTGATGGCCTGAGAGTATGGTCCCAAAGCAGCTGGTGCTTTCTCTGTCGCCACAACTTCCTTCTTCTCTGCATTTTTTTTTTACAAAATTCAACACTGTCAATAACTCTCATTATCCTCCTCAAAACCCACACACTGTCTATAGTTATCACACTTGATATAAGAGATACAAACTAAAACAATGAAAAGCTTTAAGACCCAATACTAATAAACAGATGAGTTCAGCAAAATCGATATCAAAATCAAAACTTTCGTTCCGGGCAATCATCAAAATCAAAACTTTAGCAAATGCCACCAAGAATTGGAAACTTTGAAGCCAAATCGGAGAGAAGAGAAGAGAGAGAGAGAGATACCAGAAGCAGAAGCTGAGACACTGAGAGAAGCGAAAGGAGGAGATCTGGAAGACATTCGGAAGAGAGAAACACCAGCGAGTGTAGCGCAGCCTGCACCGGCGGCGAACAAAGGGCTGCGGGTGGAGCGAAGTGCGGCGGAGAGGTCGAGAGTTGGAGAGTTTATGGATCTGAAGACGGACCAAGTCATTTCACTCTCTCTGTCGAGAGGTACGAAAGGGGAGAGAGAGAGAGAGAGAATGGTAGGTGAAGGAGAAAGACTTTAAGCTATTGTCCGAAGCGATGGGGGACTTTAAGCAGATGATACTCGTGCTCCTGGTGGTGTCTCCTCCTTGTGTCTTCGAAGACAATTTTTTTACATTTCCGACTTTACCCTTAGTTAGGTACACGTATTACTGAGAATAATACAAAGGCTTTTTATTAATATAACTGGATAATAATTTTTAAATTATGGAGTTTGGACCCACTAGACCATGAAGCCCATATCAATCCCATGAGCTTATCTATAACGTGTTATTTACGTCCAATTTTTAAAAACATCTTACATGGAATTTTTGTTCATTTGGCATGTTAACTCTGACACGAAACGCATTTGGTATTATAGCGTTGGATTAGACCACTAAATTGTCTGATCTTAGTTTAAAAAATTCCCGATTAATATTAAGGAATAGCAGTATCGCATGTTACTAAGGTCCAAGAGAAATGATGTGAGAAATGTTTTAGCATATTTTTACATGGAATTGCTTAGGAAAATACATCTTTAATTATGTAAAAATGTTATGAAAGATGGTCTCTACAAATGGGGCAACTGACTTGCCTAAGGAACCACTCATCTATGCATTTCATATGAAACGTGTGGCCACATCTCTCTAGCTTTCTTCCCACTTGTCCTTCTTCCCAATCCTACGCACCAATCAATTAATATAAGTACGTATGATGATGGCGTTATGATTACATTTAATACCGTACGTCCTCATTTGTAAATGATTTTGGTTACAATTCATTACCTGTAAGCAAATCGAACAACTCGAAGTTGTTTGATGATCACCTGAACAACTGAAGTAAAACGTGGGGATGTTCTTGATAGAGTTCACCGATAACCCTTTTGGTTCTTGGTCATAGTGGTACATGTCTGATATCTCCAATAACTTGTGTCCACTCCCATTATCTGCAATAGTTGTTTTGATCTTTTAATCTTGTTTAAAATAATATCAAAAACTCAACTTTCTTGGAAATAAATTGAGATGGTGACACAATGAACGAGTACAAACTATTATATTAGACATGGTCAAGTTTCACAGCCGAAATTAAAACTAAAATGTTAATTAAAACGAGATGAAAATATTAGAAGAATAGAAAATGGACTACTTACTTGCCATTGATATGCTTTGAGCACAGCTGGTCTAACCAATCCCATGATGGCTTTCCCATTCATTATTCTCCTCATTAAAGCACTAACCTGCTCAGATTTTCTTATTATTGTCACCAAACTAGTGTTACCAAAGCATATGATTGATTAGCTTTTAATTGGTTATATATAGAATGACAATAACCTTGGACAAAGACTGATCACCATGTAGCATCAGTCCAAAGAGTTGGACCGCGGTGATAACTCCAACTACAACTCCTAGCAAACCGCCTCGAATAAATCCAATATCTGTGGTGTGACCTTCCGTGGCTCCTGCAATGGCGGCAACCACAACACTAACTGCATCAAAAAGAAAAATAGCGGCAATTAGTGGTCTTATAAAATTGTTAGACATAAGAATGTGGATAAAATCATGCCATGTGATATGTTAAACAATACACTACTAAAAAGGAAAGTGTCCTTTGTAAAAGAATGTATATAATTTAAGATGTAGGGAATCCATAGAGGAGATAACTTATTGAATTCAATTAAGGTAGGCATGAATACATAGTGGGTGTGGCCATATCACACAAAATTTGGACCCCCACCATCTTATGTACACTATGAATTAATAAGCTTATTGTACTGTACATTCTGGTGTTTGTTTGTTTTTCTGTCAACTGAAATCTTATTAAATCAAATTTCAGGGCATCTCTAACCCCACTCCATTTTTTTCTCCAAAAATAGTGTAAAAGTAAATATGAAGTAAGAAATGCTCCAATCCAACTTCATATCTCACTCTATAATAAAATTTACTCAATAAATGGAGTAATCTATTATTTTTCTGTTCATCACTCCATTATGGAGTAAAAAATAGAATAAGATTAAAGCATTTTTACTTCATATTTTACTTTTGTTCTATTTTGAAAAAAAGAATGAAATTTTACAAGGAGATGCTCTCAAATAGGTTGTCTTGTCTGCCTCGACAACAAGTCATTTAGGTGAAAACTTTAAAGCGACGGAAATGAAAACAAAAATGCCGACTTTCAGATAGCTTCTGGAAAGATATAAAATTGCTTTACTATTGAACGCTCTAGAAAGCTTGAGAAGATGAAGATCCATGAACCTTCTCTTTAATAATTAATGCTTTTATCACAGGAGTACTGTTAATATTTTTTTTTTGCACGTAATCTTATAATGTAGTTTAGTAAATAAATCTTATAATGTAGTTAAGCAAAAGGATGTAACCTTATAATGTACCTAATGAAATGATTTTTACGTTTTATCTTTATAAGTATGTTAAACTAATGGGCATATATGCCGAAGAACAAAAATAGAACAAACCATAAAATGAAGCTAAGCTGAATTAAAATATATCAAATTAAGATAACTTGTAAAATTACCAGACGCAAGAATGAGGATGAATAACCCCAAGAAAGCTCTTTTTATCGCTCTAATTAACATGATGCAAACCGTGCTAAGAATACAAAAGGGAACATCGTCTGTGAACTTTAGAAGAATCATCTGAGCAATGCACATGAAGAACTAACTTTTTATTTATTTTTATTTTATGTGAACTAGTTTATGGGGTGAGAGTGGAGTGGATAGTGAGAAGAAGAGCAATTTATAGTGATTAAAAAAGGAAGAAGGAGAAGGATTTGCATTTAAGAAGCTAACCTACCCATACTCATAATCTACATTGCATAGAGCGTATCTATTGGTGCATGCATGAATTCGCCCACAGAGTCTTAAAGTTTAAATAAGAGAATTAAATGGAGAAGTTAATGCAGCTTTTGAAAAATGAATGGGAAGGTATGGGATAAGCTTGGCATGCTCGGGGTGATATATATACAAATTTGTTTTACAGAAAATAGTGAGTAAAATGCAAAAAATTAAACTTATATAATTTGTGTAACTTCGTACATACAAAATTATTGTATTTTGATTATTGTATATTTTGATTACAAAAAAAATTATTGTATTTTACAAACGAAGTTTACACACATGACAATGTATGTAATTAATATTTAAAGAATCAGAAATTTCATAGAAGATATATTAGTTGGTTATTGTATATTTTGATTACCAAAAAAAAATTATTGTATTTTGCAAACGAAGCTTATACACATGACAATATATGTAATTGTCATTTAAGGAATCAGAAATTTCATACACGATATATTAGTTGGTTTCTATATGTATAGTTACGAATCTGATATGGGAAATACATTTAAACTAATATTTTTTTATAAATGATATAATAAATGATAATGATATAATGAATAGGGATTAATGGCATATGTTGTAAATTTTCTAGTAAATAAATATTGTTTAAAATGTGGTGTGAGAAGGCTTGAGGTGTTGACACATAAACATAATGACAAACTTGTTAATAATACATAAATTTAAGGTTGTTTTTAAAAATATTTATCCTTTAATAATAAGGGGATAGATGTGAAAATCAGTTGTTGTTTTTTACTTTGCCAAATCAGATCAAGGGTCCTCCTTTAAAAAAAAATCATTGTTAAATTCTTACAGTGCTGTTGCATGTATAAAAGAAAAAATAAAGTTTTTTACCAATGGGTTTTGAAATTGGCATTAGTCAATCTTATTATACTAATTTTTATTTTATTTTTCAAAATGTAATGTAACAAGAGTAAAAATTGTAAAAGAACATATATATATCTCCAAAACATTTTGAATATTGATACTCTTATGAATATAAGTTTATTTTTATGACATTGCATGTATCTAATACCAACTAAAAATCTTATACACACCAAGTTAAAGATGTTACCCACTGCGTACTATACAAGTACAAAACAACAAGAGGTTTAGAACGGTAAGCAAAATATGCCAAAATATGCCAACACTCAGGAAGCTGCTCTGTCACGGGACCATTTATCACATATGGAGACATCGTAACAACGTCCTTCATAACAGTGTGCATCTCTCCCCGCAGAAGGTGTTCAAGCTCATAGACCGAGATATCAAGAATGCCATCACTGCGAGACAGCAAAAGAGGAACTTCTTAGGACTAATGACCCTTTGGATTAGATGACCACCATCGCTAGTCCAAAATCTACTGACTTTCTTGTTTTTTATCTAATTTTTGCCAAGAAATAAATGTGTAAAAGTCTTAACTTGTTTAGGACAAACATTTCATTAAAATTAATGATATTTACAGTTTAGCAAAACAAAAAAAATGCCAAATCCAAACATCAGTTTTATTTTTCTTTCATCTACAACGTACATGTCAGAATGCCACAAAAATTTCTCAGACACAATATCTAACAAAAAATATATTCAGAACTTTTGTCTTAATCTAACCAGCGATGGAACAATTCACAGCAAAACTAATTAAAAATTCCACCACTTGTTTTCAAATCATGTTTCTCATGATACATTCTGATTTTTATATGGGTTTGATTAGTAACTAGTAGAGTAAAAGGGATGAATTAATTTCGAGTAAATGAAAGGAAAAGTGTAGAGTAAACAAAATAATAATAAAATAACAAAAGTGGAAACAAGCTGAACAAAAAATACCCGATCCGCAATCGAACTGAAAATTTACTAAATATTTTTGAGGTCCAAAATTCTTCTGTCCAAAATAACTAAAACCAAAAAAAATTGACCCGAATAGATCCGATCCGATAAAAACCGATTTATACCCAACTTAAAAACATAAATATCTAAAACTATATGATTTTTGTGTTCAATTTTCTATATTTTATTTTATGATTTAATTGAAATGTATTTTTGTTAACAATCTTTGTTATCATTTTTAGCATTTTGAAGTAATATAAAGCTTTAAATTTAAAAATTAAAGTTTAAAAATATTTTTTGTAATTATTAATAGTTTATTTTAAGTTATTGTAAAATTTTAGATATATATGACATGTTTTGATTAAATTTGATGGGTTTTGAGTATTTCGTGTCCTTTTCACATCATAAATATCTGAATCCGACCCAGACTCGATATATAACCAAAATTACGCATATTTTATAGGTATTTTAATTATTGACCCAAATCGCTAATCCAAGAAAACCGATCCGAACCCGAATCTGAACCAACAATTCACAAGTAACTATTGGGTCCAAATGTCTAGGATCCGAAGGACCCAAACCCGAAAGGAACATGTCCAAACTATACCCAAATATCCGAACGTTTATGCCTAGTTATTAGTTTTACTCTTCCAAAACTGAGAGTGTGGCTGGCAATTTTTAGAGTAAATGAAAGAAATAAATAAGATGAAAATGGAAAAAAAAAGTGAGAAAATGAGGAAAAGCAAAAAAAAAGAGTTACATCCACTAAAACCTAGCGCAACAATTTGAGTAAGATTTCTTTTGTCTGAATAGTAATTAGAGTAATTGTAGAAAAATAGTAACTAAATAAAAAAAAAAGGCAAATTTACTTGATTGGCTACTTCATAACGTAGCTCAGAATAATAATTTTTCCACCGATAAAAGTTCTGCTAAACATATCATTCAATCAAAGCCTGAAAGAGAAAAAAGTGACATATTTGTCCCTAAAAATAATTAAATTTTGTTTTATTTAGAGTATGACTAAAAAATAAGTTATACCCACTAAAACGTGAGTAAGATTTTTTTTGTTTGAATAGTAATTAGAATAATTGTAGAAAAATGCAAATTGCGCTAAACATACCATTCAATCAAAACCCTAATTAGTAAAACTTCAGCTGAAACCGGAGTAAATGTTTTTTCATCCGTAACATTTTCGTTATTTGTGTTATTCAGTCACACCCATAATCTTTTTTGTTGCCTGGCTACTGGCTAGAGCTAGAGACAACATGAACCTGATTAACCGCAGTATATATAAGTAATTGTCTGATAAAGTTTGATGTCATCATTTGGTTGTTTCTTCATGTTATTATCTACAGGAAAAGTATATAGGCAGAGCCGTGCTTAGAGCCTTTTAAAAAAGGCATTCGTCTAGGGCCCCCAAATTTTGTAGAAATTTTAGGACCTCAAATTATAAAAAAAATACTTTTACATGGTAGTTAACATATTCTATTAGTTATATTTTTATTTTTATTTAAATTTAAATTGGACTTCTGTTTAAAGTAACTAGGTTTGCAATCATTTTTGCTATATTTTAAATAAAACTATAAAGATTCTACTTCTAAAAAACTGTAAATATTTGATCACATTGCTCTTTTTTTATATGCTATGAGTTAGATTTATTTTATATATTTATGAGAATTTGATAAAGAAAATATAATATTTTCAATATATAGTTTATTATAGTTAATTTAAATGCTAAGATTTATATTTTTGACAGCTACCAACATTTCAATCAAAAATTTATATCTTTGTATTTATATTACAAATTCATACTTTTTGTTCATGATTTAAAATTTTATTTTATAAAATTTTGGTAAAGAAAATTTAGAAAACGTTTATGTAATACTTCAAAACTTTTGAGTGTTATATATATATATATATATATATATTATTAAAAATATATCATGTAAAATATATTTTTGAATTTGCCTCGGACCTCCGAAAACCTTCGCACGGCACTGTATATAGAGATATAGTTGGTAGTGCATACTATGTTGCTCCTGAAGTCTTACGTCGTAGATACGAGATAGAAGTTGATATATGGAGTGGTGGAATCATATTTTACATGGCTTGCCCCCATTTTGGGAAGGTAATAGGATATTCTATCTCTCTATCTGTCTCTTGTGCGTTCCCTATTGATTGCATAAAACAGCTGATATGTAAATATACAGAAACCAAGAAAGGAATATTTGATGCTTTAGTGGAAGGCCAGCCTTGGCCGTCAATCTCCAATAGTGCCAAAGATTTGTTGCCTAGAATGTTGACTGCTGATCTAAAAAATGCGGATTTCTGCTGCAGTTCTTCGTAAGTAACCCTGTGAAGGATATATAATCGTGAAACATTATTGACATTGTTAGGTTTTTTTTTTAGGTTGGTACATTATTGTTAGGTTACTTTCCATTATCTGTTCTTTCTTGATCATGAGACTTGCTTGAAGCTTGATTGTTTTGTACAGAGCATCCATGGCTTGGAGAAGAGCGATGAATAAGTTAAAGAAACTTGCTCTAAAGGTGAGAATGACTTCCAAGACACTGGAATATGAAATGTATGTGTCTTTGTCCTTTTCGTTTGTGCTAAATAACAGTCTGAATAGATCATTACGGAGAATATTAACACGGTAGATATCCAGGATTGAAGGCAATGTTTGCTAACATAGACACAGATAACAGTGGCACAATCACATACATATGAAGAACTGAAAGAAGGTTTAGCTAAATTGGGATCTAAATTTACAGAAGCCGACGTAAAGTAGCTCATGGATGATGTAAGTTGGTTGAAAAATGAATTCCAAGTAAGTAAAAAGTAAGAACTCATATAACCATGATTGTGATTGAACAAAGCTGATGTTGATGGGACCATTGCTCAGTGTGGTTCAAATCTTTTTTGCTTGTTTTTTTCTTGTAAAACCAGGACGGTTTGTATCCAATCCAGAAAATCAGGAGCTATATTGATATTTATTCAGGAGAAACAGTAGATAAGAACAGGACGATACTCAAAACTTTGATTGCTCGTCTTTTGTACTTTCTTGTGTTCTGTGTTATAAAGAGAGAAAGGTTGCATTCTTCTTATAAGATTACGGTTGTAACAGTGATTATTAACCTTTAAGGAAGATTTGAAACACAAACAAAACTCCAATCCTCGGACGACAACACTTAGAGGAGGAGGACATTCCCATCAATTACTTGTGTAAACTAAAAAACCCCATAACAGTAACAAAAACCAAACTAATACCGACTACTACAACACATACAGACATTTGCCTGACACAAGACAAGAGTTCTCTTCTTCTCCACAACACACACAGACAGGTATTTTTTTCCTGAATGAGTCACTTTTGTAACTTAACAACAACATCATTCAAGAACCCACTAGAGATAATTAGATTTCCTTAGAGCTATTATCATGTGGTAAGCTGAGGAGTTTTCAGCTTTTTTTTTCTTGGATTCCTCATCCCCCTTCATATATAACGGACTCTCTTCACTAGGGATCTTTATTCTAGCTGAACACACAAATCTCTTCTCATTTGCCGACCCTCTTTCTTCCTCAACACTGAGAAAAAAAGTCAGCCACAGTAACTAAATGGTTTAAGCAAAGCAAACTCTTATTAACTAGCTAACCTGTTCTGCTTCCCAAATATATAACACTCTAGAACTAATGAAAGATTCGAATCAATATTAGACTTTGGATCATGATAAGATTTATACCTGTAAATTGGTTTAGGCCACTTTTTCTTGGAGCAAATCTCATACAACTTCCTTTTGGCATCTTCAACTTCAACCTCTACACTACCCTCATCAACCACCATTGCAATAGGCGTACATTCTGAAAACTTCCCTAGTGCTTCCTTAGCAGCTAACAGCTTGGCGCTATCTTTGTTCTCAGCACTCCCAGAAGCAAACAACTCGTCATCGAGATATACACCAGCGATAATTCTTTTGCCCTCTTTCAGATACCTGATGGCGAGTCTCTTGTTGTGTTTATGACATAACTGGAAAAGCATACTAATAGGCTGAGGTTGCTGCTGGAGATCATCCAGTGTAAATATAGGTTCCAAAAGACCCCTGAAGATCTGCAAATCGAAAAATAGGTAAGCCTTTACATTAACAAGCAATGTGTTCTAAAAATCGGTCTAAGCGGAGTTTAAACAAAACGATTTTTCTAGAACAATAAAAATTGGCGTAGGCCTCCGCCTAATCAATAATCTCATATAAAGCGCAAACTATATGGCCTAGCAATTATTTGACATCTGTTTAAGCATGATATAAAGAGAGACAAGAGACAAGAGACAGACCACCCAGAATCTTTGGAGATCAAAGTTGACATCTATGTAAACAGCTCCGGCTACAGACTCTAGGAGGTCAGCGAGAACTTTGGGAGCTTTCACTAATCCACCATAGTAAACTGAATCGTCTTCTTTGCACACCGCCTCTGAGAACTCTGTAACCTATCAAAACGACACCAAAAGTACAAAAACTTGATGATGTCACGTTCCGACCAAATAATCACTCTGTTCCGACCAAAGTCCAGATTCAAAAACCGAACAAGATTTGGTTACCTTTTCATCTAAAGAAGGAGCATTGCGACGAAGAAAGCGGTAGAGACCGTGTTTGAGTGCGACACGGGCGAATTTCTCGGTGCTAACATTAGCAGCTCTCAACTGAGACAGCTCGTGCGGTTCGGCGTTAGGGTAAGTGAGGTACAAGTAGTTCGTCAGGGCAAGACCTACGGCGCTGTCTCCTACGAACTCAAGCCTTTCGTACGAAGGAAAGTCGACGCAAGATGTGTGCGTAAGCGCTTCCTCGAGAAGGCTCTTGTTGGCGAAACTGTAGTTGACGATCTTCTCCACGGCTTGCAGAGATTCCATCTTCTCCGGCGATATAGGAGGGCGGGTGATCGCCTGAGAATTGACTGAAGGAAAGGAATCGGATGGGTTAGAGGGAGTGATCGTCGGAGAGTTGAAGTCCGGCGAGAAGAAGCGATCCACGGAGAGAGAGAGAGAGAATCTTTAAGCGAAGTCCAAGTGACGCGAGTTCTTTCGTTTTCTCTACATTTAAAAAGTTTATTTCCCAATTTCATTACTTTTGAGTTTTGACTCTCTTTGACTTTTTTTTGATTAACAGAAAAACACTAAACAAAACAATAAAAAGATATTAAATTTGACTCCTGGTCAATGTTTTCAAAATCGGTCTTGGTAACTGAACTAGAAATTCCTTTTTCTGACTGAAATTCAATCAAGTTGAAGTGTTCAACTAGAGCTGGATGCGCGGTCCCGCAGATATTTGTTTATATTTGTTTTCATAATGTAATTAAACGTTTTTACACCATTATACACTTTATATAAATTATAATACAAATGCTGACAAAAAATAAATTATAACACAAATATGCTGTAACATAATTTCCCTAATAATCATGAATTTATAAATAAATAAAAAGCAAACCTATAACACAAAATTGAAAAAAGAAAAAAAAATGAAAATGATATTGTTTATGGTATGTTTTGATTTGAACCAAAGAGATAGGAAATGCTAAGATTTGCTAGCTTTTTTATGCTTGACTTTGGGATCCAGTTAACATTTTGTATGTACTTCTGTTTGAAATCGATAAAGGCTAAGATTTTGTGATTACTTAGAATCTCTGATTGTAGGTGTAATTGAGTTGTGATCTTCCAAATTTGCACACAAATAAATTAAAAGTATAATATTTTGGGAGGTGAATTTATATAGAAAAGCAATGAATTGTACATATGAATTAGCATATAATAAGTTTCTTACTTTGAGATATAGAAGTAAGACCTTACTGAAATCGATCTAACCATGAGCTCATATTTTCCAACGTGTTGAATTATTTATAAAATTTACATAATATTTCTTTGGTTCAGGTTAAATAAAGTAAAAGAAAGGATTATCGACGTATAAACTATGCTTTATTATTGATAGTAGAAAGAGAAATTATTTGGCAATAAAGGAAATAATTTTTTACGTGGAGGAGTTAGCTTCGTTTTAGGTACGATTTATCATTTTAGGAAAACATATAATACCTGGAAAAGACAAGTATTTTTTAACGATAAGTTAATTAAATTCTCAGTGGTATTGGATTGTAAATATTGTGCAACTATAAGAATATTCTTTATGTGTACTTCTGTTTTAATAAAGTAGATTATAGAATTAAATCTAGATAGTTTGTTAGTTACTTTGGATAAGTTTTACATATATAATTACTAGGGTCGATCTGCGTAGTTCGGAATGATTTGTATTTGTTTTGTATAATATGTAAATTGTTATCCAGATCACCCGCGAAATTAAGAGATGCAAGTACGGTGTAATATTTTCTCCATACAGGTTAGGCGGATCAAAATTTTAAAATATAAAATTGAAAATTGATTCAACCTCATCGGGACGGGCCGGGTAAGATGGGTTTAACCCACTTTTCATCAATCATTTACTCGACACAAAAATAGCAAATTTACTATGGGTCTATGTCAAAAATTATTTTTAGTTATGTCTGCAATATGATAACATAATGCTGGTTGTTATCAATTAGAGTACATTTGAATTTTATATAAAATATTAATTTAATATCAAGTATAATATGTTATCTGAATAAATAATTAAGGTTTTAAAGATAAAGGTGATGATTAATTTTCAAAATGTGATTTTTAACATTTGTTTTCTTATATCAACTTTTTAATTATATATTAACAATCTACTATAACCTATCGTTAAATGTAAATATTTTTATTTATTAGTTATTATGGTTTTATTACAAAGTAGTTTCTTATATATATAAAATGTTAAATTTATTATACTATAAATTTTGACTAAATAACATTAGTCATCAAATTATTTCTTTTCAATTGAAAACTGAAAATATTATATAGTTATATTAGTATAACTACATTTATTTAAAATAAACTATGTTATTTTTTTATTTTTAATAGGAAACAGTAAATATCTTTTCGTAATCTTTTCAATTGATTCAATGCGTCTAAATTACAAAACATGATAAATAAATTTAATATTAATTTCAAGTCAATTAATTTACATTTAGATAATATATAACATGTATATATATATATATATATATATATATATAAATTATTAAAATAAAATATTAAAATATGTGACATACATGTTGATGATAATACTGATTATCTTATTTTTCTTTTTGTTTAAAATTAAATTAAAGTCATAAAAGTATTAAAATAAATATATTTATATAACCTAATTAATTAATTTTACTATTTGTTAAAAACAATGTTGAGACAATTTATTTCTACTTTTAAAATTACAATTGAGTTAAGATGAAAACGTTCAATTGTTTATAAAAAAGTTTACAGACTATTTGATATTGTGTAAATACTTTCTTATAGGAGTATGAGATATGAAGAAATTCATAAAATTTAAAGGATTGTGATAATAATGTGTCAATCTATGTTGTTTCAATTGATGTTGTGGTTTCATGGCTTCATAAAAAGAGAGATTGTTTTTTTCGTATGTATATTTTTAATTGTAGACCTATTTATTATACTTTCAAGTTGTCCGTAAAATCTAAATGTTAAATTTGGAAATATAAGGATACTTTATTTATTTTTAAATCTGATTTCCTGAATCTAGTCATAAAATCTTAATGTCCAAACATAATACAGTGTATTACATATAAATGGAAGTAAATCGGAGAATGGGTTTGAGACAATCGCAAAATTTACACAATATGAAATTCATTGGTGACATAAGTGGCCCATTAGTTGTTCTGTGTAAGATTTTAATCAGAGCATTTTCTAAAATTTTAAAGAAAATCAAAATAAAGCAAACATGTTATCCAGCCGAATACAATCATATTTAGCCTCTCAATTTTGTAACTTTCTCTGCACATAACACCATGTAATCAACTTTCTGTTGCCAGTCTCTTCCTGGAGAGACTAACCTCATAGTCGATACCTTCCAAAACCGCACAATCCACTTCATTTTCGACGCATGCATTGAACAAATTCTAATTTTCCGTATTTTGCAATGATCCACTGGTTAACACCTTGTTTTCCCTGCATTGCCCTAGCCGCCTAGGATCTCTGCAAACCACGGCCGTCAGATCTATCCATCTCCTCCCTTGTCTCTGCCCGAAGACAACAAAGACATCTTCAATGATGTTTAAATGATGCGATGGTTGTTTAAAATGACAACGGTTTCATCACCAACTCAACCAAACACTTTATTAGAGAAGTCAACCATGACGGTGTATCCTGGATCATCTCAAATCGCCATTTTGAGGCTGATGAGTTCACAACATTTTTTAATCTTACACGCCTCCAGAAGAAGAAGGGTCACTACGTTTTGATAACAACAACCATCTTTCAATTGAGAGAGTAGGAATTGAAAGGATTTCATTGCTATAAATAGAAATTCAGAGAAACAAAAAGTGAAGAACGAGATGAAATGGTGAAAATCATGGAATTGGGCATCCGTATTCATAGGTACAGTTCCAAAAATTGAAAAGTTAGTTGGGTTGAATAATTAAATGCTAAATAGTAGGAGGTAAATGTTTGGCTTCATAATTATGAAGTTTTATTATATATATTGAATATAGACGTTTCAATAACGTCTAAGAAATAACGATGATGATATGGGTTTGCTAATAATTAGCCCAATAAATGCAATAGCCCAATATCAATCTTAAAGAGAGTATGAATTAGCTCATCTTAAATGAAAAATCCATATATAATCGTATCGAAAAACAATGAAACTTAGTTAGAATATGACACATGTCACTTACTATTTTTCCTATTTGATGATGTGGTGTCACCAAAAATGAGAAAACACTACTCATAAGAAGTTTAATTATTAAAATGTCTTTTTTAAATTTCAAATTATTAAAATTTTCAATATAAATAATTATGAAATAAATTTTAAATACAAACCAAATAAAATAAAATCAAAAACAAAATATAAACTCGATATATTTTATTTTACATTTTATAAATTACTACAAGTTATGAAAATTCAAAAAAAAAAAAATCAAAAATAGTAAATTACAAATGAATTCGATTTATATCTATCCAATCCAAATGTTGAACAAAAAAAAAGGAAAATTCATCGAATCCAAATATGTTCCGATTTACAGTTTAACCCGATCTGACCCGCCGGTTACGTGGACCGTCGGATTTAAAAACCCTTCTGGTCGTCAGTCATTAAGAGGGCAAGAAATAAAATTAGCCTTGAACCCTAAACTGATGGTTGTCTACCTCTCAGTATGAGGTGCGCTCTTTGATGATAACTCGAGTATACGTCAGAGAAGATCGTAGGTGAATCCAAGGTTCGCTCCGTCTCTGTTTATCTCGCGATCAATGTACAAGTATTGATTTTTTGAGATTATTTTGATTTGGTGTATGTGAGACTGTGTTTGATTTGTGTAGTTGTTGGAGTGGTAGGTGTTTGATAATGGAAGGAGAAGAGAGTGTGTTGGATGCTATATATGAAGATGAAGACGGGTTTGAAACCATGGAAGATGTTGACATGGTTGATGTGGAAGAAGGGGAGATTGCTGGTGAGCATGATTTACATTCTGGAGAGGGACAGAATGGTGGCATGGATGGAGACAAGGATAAAGATGGGATCTTGGGTAAGAAGGATGGGCAGAATCAGCCGAACAAGAACAAGAGGAAGAAGAATAAGAAGAAGAAGAGAAGAAACGGTCCTGTGATGGGGAAACCCATGGATTTAGACAGGTATTTCTGAATCCTTTTTTGGCTAAGCTTTTGTTGTTGTGTATTGAATGTGGTTGAATCATGATTCTGTTGTGGCAGGTTTGTGAGGGATACTTGTAGACGCCTCAAGGAGAAGAAGTCTTACATGGTATACACTGCTGTTGGCTGTCTTGGAATTCCTGCCTTAAGTGATCTTGTCAATGAGGTATTTTAAAACGTTTTAACTTACTTCAGGATGCTTTCTATTGCTATTTCAATTGGAATTCTGTTTAATCTGTTTTGTTTTTTATGGGAATTGAGGCTAAGTATAAGTGTTTAACCAGCATGAGTGGCAATCTTGTGTTAGCTATATTGTTTCATCTGCCGTCCAAGATTAGATGTTTCTTGGAGCCTTCTCTGCTGTTTCAGATAATGCATTGTCCTGAGATATAGCTGGTGAAAACTTCGTATATTAGGTTGATATTTTTTTCCCCTCTTTTGTACACACTGGTGTTTTTCTCTGTTTCTATTGATTAGAAAATTTGAACCAAACCATGAGTAGATAGATGAAGTTCTATAACAATCGCATAGTGTGTTTCATTTCATCTATGAGTGAAATCAACAGTGTCAAACATATTGTCGTGATCGAGAGGTGACTGTCTATCAAACCACGCTTTGTGGATTGTTCCCTATGTTGCTCGTTCAATTTGCTTGAATTTGGTTCTAAACATTTCTGCTCCGGTTTGCAAGAGTCCTGCTAACGTTATTTAGATATGATTGGTGATGAATAGGCCTATATGTTTGTCTCAGGTGGAAGCAATCGAGACATGTGGAGGTCAGGTGACTGCTGATGGTAGTAGGAAACGATCAGGAGGTGGTGTGTTGTGGAACATCATCAAAGCGAGACAACCCGCATCTTACAGAGAGATAATGAAAAAGACCAAGGATTTTGAGGTTTGTTCTTGCCTATTTTCTTATCACAACATGCTTTGATATATCCTGTTTCTTTAGCTTAATTGAAGAAATGTCATCATGGAGATTATGTGATGCCATGTTTTCTTTTTTACGCCTCTCTTATCTCTGTTTCTTACACTTTTGATACTTTGCAGAAGCAATTCAGGTATCCTAACACAAGACCCAAGTTAGGGCCAAAAAAAGATGAGGGTAGCTCCTCCGAAGGACTTGCCTCCGCAAATGCATCTTCTGATGAAGCTCTGATCCCTGATATGTGTGCTATGCCGGTAGTTGAGCAGACTGAATCCAACCCGCAAAAAGAAAGGAAATCTGTTCATGAGAGGATCAGAGTACCTGTTTCGTATGATGACCTTTTCGGAGAAGTACCTGTGGATGCTTCAGAAGCACAAGCACAAGACTCTTCTGTTTAAACATTTATAACATGTTTGCCTTGGAATTTTTTTTTTTTGACTTGGTAAACAATTATAAGTTTATATAACTAAGAAGCTGGGTTACTTGCGGAAAGCAAAGGTTTTGTTGAGAAATATAGTTAACCCATCTATATACCCATTACCAAAGGCTCAAAGTACCTAGAACTTCATTACATTGCATCAGTGAAAGCCATAAAAAAATGTTCATATGTTAAACTTTCCATTACATGCAGCTGGTTCAACAGATTTGTTTTCTTTTGATGTACACAAGGAGGCACGAACTTCTTGTTTCTTCAACGCTCATCTGTTAATGCCATGACTGACAATCTTCTCTATTCCCATCAGTGCTTGCAAGAGACATGTCTATGTAGCACTCTCGTACTGACCTTGGATTCAGAGCTAGTTTCGCATAAAAAACATGTTTGGTGCATGTATACGTCATACATAGGGAGCGGATCATATTCGGAGAATCCGGGTCAACTTGTAAACCTGGAAATATAAAAATGGAGCTTGAATCAATGTATGAAGTTGTAAATGGGAAGCAACATAGATATTATAGAGAGAGAGAACTGACTTGTGCAGTCCTGCTTGGCAAAAACACCTCTAAGCAATTTCTTTGACCATCAATCCTGCAAAAACGTGGATTTGGTTCAGAATGATGAACAGGCCACATCTTTATTTCAATGAGAACTAGCACTTTAAAAAAAAACTGTGTTTGATCCAAAAAAAAAAACTATGTGAAAATTATAGACCTCTTGCTAATCGACCGTTGAAGATACTGGTCCTCCTTTAGAAGTCCCTGACCCCCATATTTCGCTTCATCAGAGTTCAGTATCATCTGCAGAATCCAGGTAATATTCCCAGGTTAAATGCATAAGAAAGCCTTTACAGTAATTATAGGCTTTTATCATGATGGTTGAAGGGTAGAATATATATATATATATATACACAGAAAGGGAAAAAAACTTACGGTATATTCACCAGCTTCCTCTACGCCGACACCATACTTTTCATATGAATTCGATGGGTGGAAGTTAAAGATAAACAAGAAAGGACCCCTCGAGAATGAAATTACCTGTAGATGATGAACAATAAGTTGTAAGTACATTGTCCAAACCCTTTTATTCCTGATGCATATGTTTGATATACTGTTAATTTCTGATCTCGTATCTGTACATGTGTTTAGAGATATCATCATTATGATGAGAGAGGGCAACTGGTTCTATTTCTTTCTTTACAAACCTAGAAAATATTGCATATAAAGGCAATTTGCAAACACTGCTTAGCATGCCAGTGGGCACTTTGAATATATATCTTCTGGTTCATACCGTGAACCCAAACAATTTTAAGTTGAAAAAAGCAAGCAACGGGAGTCAAATACCATATTTGCATCATTCACATGGTGGATGCTGGGAAGACCTCTTGAAAGGATGCCCTTGCTTTTATCCAAGTCCATTAGGTCCTACAAATATAATAATAAGATCAGTAACTACAAGCATTTCTTCTGATCCAAGAGTAAATAAGGGTTGCAACAGTTTCTACTCCTTACATTACATGTAAAGATGTACAATTTTAATAAGGATGTGTACGTTTATAAGACAGCAAGATAAAAATATACAATTAGTTGCCACTGAGTATCATTGGCAGTAAATCTTTTTAAGGTCAAGTTCTCGAGTATTCATGGTAACATTCATTCGCCTCCTTCATAGACTAGTACAGTACTAACTGCTACGACAGTTTACAAGCACAAGCAGTTTTCCGGAGAGGCTACCAAATTGATGGATATGGAAGCAGTAGTTGTATAAATAAATGTCACGGCAGATACCTTGTCAAAGGAAAACAGCTGATGATGGATTCCACTTTCCAGCAGGTCCCAGCGGCGGTTAGCCAGCGAAAACGAGAATTTATTGCTCTGTGTAGGAAACTCAACCCTCTGACACAAGGACAACATGTCAGAAATATGAAAATGATGTCTTTAGAACAGTGAGAACATGGAGTTACCTCAGGATGTCCAAATTCATTTCCCATGAAGTTGAGGTAAGCACGGCCACCAATTGTAAACGTAAGAAGTCTAATCATCTGGTTTAAACAAAGACAAGAAACAAAGACTTTCAGAAACCAAGTGAAATAAAAGCACGAAAAAGCACCTAAGGAACTGGGTCCAGCTAAATGAATTTTGTATTTGTTTCCTCCCACAAGTTGTAGAATAAGAATTATCCTAAGTTATGTATGTAGTGTGTAAAGGCGTAGAAGATATCTAACGAAAGGGGTACCTTATGTAATGAAACGCCCCTGTCTAGCAACTTAATCTCATTTTGGACTCCACCAAACAAGATTTCAGCAAATGAACGCCCTCCTGATATGGACTAGTGGGGAAAATAGAACACACAACAATGTCAAGGAAACCTATAAGTAAAGTGGTATGGTAGATAGCATAAAGGTTTAGACATCTAAAGTCACAGAGTAAATACTTGGTTGTGACTTTCGGCATAGCTGAGCATCTTGTCTGCATACTCTTTGTTAGCCACCAATGTACTGACAATCTGCAGCACTGGCAAAACATCAGAGAAAGGGACCAAAGTCTTGTTCTGTCATATCTAACAATTAAATTTGAAAAGCTAAGACCTTGCTCATGCTCCATTCGCTATCCGGTACGGTGTCAAGGAGAGAAACCCACATTTCTGTCGCAGAAAGGTTCACATAATAATCAAATCCTAGCCCACCTTGAGAAACTGGCTCACACAACCCAGGGTAATATGTTGCCTAATTGCAAAAAGAAACTTCATTAAGTTCCACAGTGACTGCATAATGTAACTAACCCCAACGATGCAGAAAAAATCTGAATGTATGTAGAAAATCAACAAAAAATTCTATTTTTTAACCACTGATACAGCTGGGATTCATAAAAGAGAATTTGTCAGAAAACTTTTTTCAGTACCTATGGTCAACTTAATTGGCATTACACAAGCCAGTCGACACAGTGGTTGCTGTTATGGGTTGTACATGAGAAAATGCATATATGCATGTTATCTGTTACTCATTGATTTTCATTAAACTAGTATAATTTAAACAAAATATGGCTTAACTGAAAGCAATGCATAAGCGCCATATGCCCAACCTAACTATGCTTTAATTAAGGAACATTAAAATGATGTGCAACTTATTGACAAAGGAAGAAGGATGTGTAGCTTACATCCTCAGCAATGGTTATTATATCTGGATGCAAATCGTGCAAGATTTCATTGGCCAAAATGAGGTACATCAGAGCATCTCGGTCAACATACTGATTGCAATAGCTGCAGCAGGACAAGCATCAACAATTTGACCAAACTGTCACCAAAATCCGAATTACACAAAGCATCTAAAGAATGGAGATGTCTTACTCATCAAAACCGCTGTTAAAAGGAGCAAAACCATTGTGCGTGTAGATCATCGAGGCAAGCGAGTGAAATTGGTAACCATCAACTTGATACTCTGTAATCCACCTACAAAATCCAATTGCCACAGCATCAGATTCCTTATCCCAACGAAGTGCAAGATACTTTTCTACTAGACCAAAGAGTGAGTACACCCAATACATTATTCACAAACCACATAACAATGTGGTTGCCTTTACCAGTTCAGATTTGAAATGAGAAAATGAAAAACATCCAAGTCGCCGTATTTGAACATCCGTGTGCCCCAGTGTTTGTGATGCCCCCTTTTACCTGTTTGCAAGATGAATAATGGAACATGGTGTTTAAGAAACGCTCGGTCATATTCAACTATGTCGAACATATTTGAGGCCATCTTTAGACTTCAAAAGGCTATGAATATACGTTGGTTGTAGCACAATAACTATGTTGCTTATTTTCCAGTTACATAGCGATGACTAGGCCATCAACAAATTAAAATAAAGGAACACTGTTTGAACATCCAAAAGCATGAAAGATATTTAAAGTAAATTGATAATTATGGAACATTACCATGATGAAAATAGCAATCGTTTGAACCATCAAAAAGCGAAAGCCCAACCATTTGATCAGCTGCTGCATAAGACTGCACAATGTCTAAGAAGACAAGGAGTCCTAGGCCTGTATGTAGATTAGTTCAACTTATTATATGCTTCATTAACAACAAGTTTGACTCAAAGCCTCTGGCAACATTAAAAGAGACACCAGAAACACTTACCATGTGCTTCATCAACTAAGCGTTTGAAGTCATCTGGCGTTCCATATCGGCTACTGACAGCAAAGAAATTAGTAACCTGAAATGGTGATGGATACGAATTATGGCAAATGAGGAAAGAAATACAAACTTTAAAGAGAGGAGTTTTAGCATGCTGACCCTATAACCGACAGTGTAATAATCCTTGTGCTCAGGGATACCAATCAACTGGATTGCATTGTATCCTGCTCTTTTCACATGAGGAAGGACCTGATGTTTCATAAGCCAAAGAAAGAGTAAGATATGTGCATAACAAGAATACAATGGACGCATTAGGAGGTAAGGTACCTTCTTGGTAAATTCCTCGAAAGATGAAATCTTTGCCTCAGACCCACTGATTCCAACATGACATTCGTATATGCGCAATGACTTTGGTTTGTCTGGCTTGGAGTGTTTCCACTTGTATGCAGACTCAGGAGAAGGTTCCCAGTGAATTGCATAAGCTTGCTTCCCCTCGTCCTCTGTTTAGAGATCAGTGACTAAATGCTTGATACATTACCATGAAAACATCAACATAACAAATAAAAGATAAGCAGATGCTATCTATACCTGGTTGCACATATGTAGCCCAAGCAGGCACCCGTTCAAGCGGTCCATCAGGAGTGTTGAAATACAATCTATACTTGCTTCCATGTGGAACAGCAGGAATGTACTTTTCCAACCACGCCTTCCTTCCTTTACGCGTCTCTAACCAATACGGAATCGGAGGTGACTTCTCATAAAACTTCTTTGTCCATTCCGGAGATGTCACGACGTTATAGATATCATATGGTTTCCCTCGACCGTCATCAATGATGTCGCATGGAGGTAGATTACTCGGTGGATCATTCTTATGCTCCTCCTTGTACTGCTTATACCTCGTCTCTGCGTCTGGTATCTCACCTAGATCTTCTAACGTCTGTGGACTGTTGGGACCAAACAGCTGCTCGTATAGTTTTGCAGGAACTTCGTACCGGTTCTTGATAAACCGGTCCTCGCCAGGCTCCCAATACTCATCATTGGCTCTCTGGAAAACCTCTTCCGCTGTTACACCGCTGTCTCCTTTATCATAGTCATCCACGTAGTTGTACTGCTGGAAGTATAGTTCTTCTGGTTCTTCGCCTTCTCTTAACTTATCTTCAAGAATAATGAACCAATAGCCAAAGTCATCATGGCCAAATAATCCTTCTCTAGCAGAGTTTTCTGTTGGAGACCATCCGTTGAAGTCTCCGATTATAGCACCGTAACGAGCACCTGGACCCCAGTCTATGAAATCAACACGGTGTTCCATGTGTCTATGCATCCCTAGTAACTCAAACCTACACGGAGAAGGATTCAATACATTAGACAAAACCATTTTGCTAGCTAATATAGTGAGTGAGATACTAGGATACTGGGATACATACCCTGAAGCAAGATCTCTGAGATCGAAGTGACGTTTGAGAAGCTCATCTTTAAGGTCTTTTATAGCTTTATGCCTACAGGGTTTAACAAAAGGAACACGCTTTATATACATAACTGTAGCAAAGATTACAACTTTAAACTCTTTGTTCTACCGTTTTATACAGATAAGTGTAGCTAAAGAGCTAAAGTTTCGAACTTTATAACTTCGAATGTAGTGTAAGATGTGTTTTAGAGTGTAACTCGTGTAGAAAGATTACAACTTTGAACTCTTTGTTCTACCATTTTCTGATCAAAGATGAGATTTTTTTAACCTTTCACGGAGAAACTGAGCGAAGATTCTGTCGGCGATTCCGAGTTTGGTGAGAAACCCAACTGGGTCGACTCCGGAATCGGCATCGCTATTAGTGCTCTGACTCTTCTTCTTCTTCTGTTGCTTTTGCTGGCGCGGTTGGTCGGCGGCGAAGCATGTCACTTTCACCTTGATTTTTCTGGGGAAGTTGATTCCGGGGATGCCCAGGCGGGTCTTGTCGGAAACGAAAAGGTTGTTTGGGTAGAAAGAAAACGAGGTTTGGTTAGAGAGGGAAACCATTTTTTCTCGTTGGTGCCAGAGAGAGCTCTCTACTCTACAGCAGGATTTGTTTAATAGACAGTCAGGAGGGTTTAAGATAAGAGGTTTTTTGAGTCAACTCGTGATGTGAACGAGTTCACTCTCCCTTTGGATTTTTTTTCTTGGATTTGAACTTGAACCAAACCGAGCGCAAATAAAAACCGGTCCAATCTTAGAACCGATTGTTCAAGAATTTCAAAAATCTTGAACATAAAGGTTTCAACGCCGGCCTATTCAATCTATCTATCTATACTACTATTTATGAAGTGATTTGTCTTATTTATCATTTTTTCATGATTTTAGTTAATTTGCTTACTTGTCATCTCTTCTATGATTTTAGTATAAATCATTAGTTTTATTAATTTTTTTTTGATATATATATTTATCATGATATTTAAAATCATGATAAACAAGAACCTATTGTACCGATAAATATAGGGCTTATTTGCCAAATAACCAAAAAAAAATGAAAAATTAGATTTTGGGAGAGAGAGTAGAGAGAGATAGGAAGAGAAAGTAAGAGAGAGGGGGAAATTTTGGTTAGTTAATGCATTTTTTTTTTCATGTATATAGGGTGCAATTTTCCATAAATATATACTTATATTTTTTAAAAATATATTTTAATATATGATAAACATGATATTTAGGATATTTAATTAATAAATAGATATTAATAATATATACCGATAATATCATCATTACTTTTCTCTCATTTTATAATTTTAGTGACTAATATTATAGCTAATTTCTTTGATTTTTACTGAAAATATTGATCAAATACAGATTATGATAACATTTATATATAAGTATACTAATATATTTGAATTAATCAGTTTTTTTAGTTAATTTGCTTATTTTTCATCTTTTCCATAATGTTTGGATAAATCCTCAGTTTAATTAATATTATTACTTAATTTGTTTATTTTGATATCTATATATTTATCATGATATTTAAAATAATTAATAAACATTAACCTATTTTACCAATATATATATACTAATATTTTTTTAAAATATATTTTAATATATAATTTTCATGATATTTAGGAATTAATAAATATATATTAACAATATCTACCGATAATATCATCATTACTTTTCTCTTATTTTATAATTTTAATGACTAATATTATAGCCAATTTCTCTGATGTTTACTGAAAATATTGATCAAATACATATTATTATAAAATTTATATATAAGTATACTAATATATCCAAATTAATCGTTTTCTTTTGTTTATTTGGTTTGATCCCTTAATATACTGATCAATATTCATATACTCCTGTTTTCTAAAAATAACATCCTCAGTACTTCCAAATCCAGACTATTTCCTCTATTTCTGTTTGGTTTGATTTTGAATAGTTTGGTTTTATCAGATTGAACATTACTAAACTATTTCTATTTGTTACTGTTTTATATTTGTGATTTTTTTATAATCTTTTTAGTACCACATGATTTCTTTTCAGTCCAAATACAATATGTGTTAATGTGTTAATTTCACATACAAAATTTCCTAATTTAGTTATTACTATAAAAAATTTTGATCCAAAATCTACATCACATAAATAAAAATATGAAACAAAATAATACAATTTAATACATTGATTACCAATATGAATATTGAAATTTTATAATTTATAATAATTTAAAATTTGTATCTAATTTAATTATTATTATTTTATAAAAATACATTTTAGAATTAAAAAATGTTAGATGTATAGATATAATAATCCGCACAAGGTGCGGATATCAACTAGTTAATAATGTTTTGATTCAGTTTTTTTTAGAAATTAAATCAAAATGAATATGAAATTAGGTATTTAAATTGTTTTGTTTAGGTTTCGAAAACTTCTTTGAAATTGATTTTTGGATTTTTTTTTTTTTGAGTTTTTTTTTTATATAAACTTGAATTCTGATCAAATTAGGATAATGCTTTATACTTGAAATACCGTCCTACAAGATCAGTTCGAATGCGTTGATAGATCGGATCAGATACATAATTGAGTTTATCGATATGGGTTTTATAGAGATGTACATGTGTGATTTGAAATTCAAATCAATTTTGATAATTATTTACAAATTTATAGTTGAATTCTAGATCTCAATTTGTTTGCATTAAGCAGCTGTTTTGGTCTTCTTTACTGCAACCTCCAAGTTTCTTCTTGTGATTTGAAGCTCTCTTGTGTAGTAATGCATTCTGTCCATCACCAATGCCAAGAACAACACAGTCCCTTTTCACACACACACACACACAAGATTTTGTTTTTTTTAAAACAATCAAATAAAACGCAAGAAATCTAATCTATTAATTTTTAGATTTTTAACGTTAAAACCACTCAACTAAGTTTGTTTTAGGTAAAACCTCTCAAACTAAGTATTTAACGAAAAAAATTCTAAACTAACTTTATTTAATGAATTAAACCCTAGCACGTCATAATTATCATTACTACCGGTAAGTCTTTAGTTTATGAGTTTCTACATTAAATAAACATAGTTGAGGGGTCTTACCATTAAAAAAAATCAAAATTTTATAATATTATCTAAAAATTAGTGACTTCAATTTTCAAAATTAGCATTTTTAATTGTTTTGTAAATATATGAGTTTGATGTGTCTTTAACATCAACATTATATATGTATAAATTTAAAATGTAAAAACCCAGAAAATAAAATAAAAATTAAACTAATGTTGCTGTTATGTATTTATTTTATGGGTTTTACATATATAATACTGATGTTAAAAACACATCAAACTCATATATTTACAAAAAAAATTAAAAACGCTAATTTTAAAATTTAAGTTACTAATTTTAAATTAAAAATTTAAGTTACTAATTTTAAAAATTTAAGCTACAAATTTTTAGATAATATTATAAATTTTGAATTTTTTTTATTTTTAATGGTAAAACCCCTCAACTATGTTTACTTAATGTAGAAACTCCTAAAATAAAAATTACCGGTAGTAGAGGTAATTATGACCTATGAGGGTTTAATTCACTAAATAAAGTTAGTTTGTGAATTCTTTCGTTAAATACTTAGTTTGGAGGGTTTTTACCCAAAACAAACTTAGTTGAGGGTTTTGAACATTAAAAATCCTTAAATGTTTTTTACAACAATAAACATTAATTTATGGTTCTATTTTTTATCTACTATTAACAAGTCATAGTAGAACCACTTAAAGAATTAGTTAATGTGACATATTTGATTATTTACATTTATAATAAACCAACATTACTTAGAATTTTATTTTTTAATTATAACAAAATATGTTGATAAATAATCTAACAAAATCTTACTAAAATTTTAAATAGTTTTCTAAAATAACACACTAATTAATTTCGTAATTAGTAATATAATATTATTATAAATCAACGTCAATTATAATTTTATTCTAAAAGAAGAAAAAAAATTATATACTATTTTTATAAATTTTATAATTATATTCTGTATTATATAAAAATAGAACTGAATTATGAATTACATATGAAAAATAATATATTAAATAGGTAAATTAACAAATTTTATTTTTAAAAGTTGTTTCATTTAAATAAATTATCACTCATCATTAAAATGGGTTAAAATTCGTAAACTATATAATATTTCTATACAAACATAAATTTAGTAACATAGGTTAAAATTTTATATCTACAACTATATGTTATGTTTTTATTTATTTTGAAATTCTCAACAATATGTTGTTTAAAAATGTTTTATACACAAAATATAATGGTATATAATAAGCTTTATCGCATATACTATTTTAAAAATATGTTATTAGAAAACTATGAAAGTAATAATTCATTTAAAATAATAATCAGAAATCAAATTTTAATTAATAGATTTTTATAATTATAATCAAATTTGTTGAGAAAAAATTACCAAAAGTTCAAATTTGTTTTAATAAAATAATGTATTAATGTAGTAAGAAAAACAAATTCAAAATTCATGTAATCTTCCAAACTCAAAAATAGTTGTGTAATTTTCCAAATTTTTTCTTGACAAAATATTAAATTTTAAAAATAAATATATAAACACAAAATGGTAATATAAAATAAATATTTAAAATTTTACAAAATATAATCATAGATAATAAAGAATAACTTTTTGAAATGCACCACGAAAAACAAACTATATGTTGTAAAAAATTAAAGTAATCTAATATTTTAAAAACTAATCTATTAATTTATGAATTATATTTAACAAAATATATTTGACAAAATTATATTAAATAGGTAAATTAACAAATTTATCTTTTTAAATCGTTATATTTAAATAAATTATCACTCATCATTAAAATGAGTTAAAATTCGTAAACAATATAATAATTTTATACAAAAAATAAATTTAGTAACATAGTTTAAACTTTTATATCTACAACTATATGTTATCTTTTTATTTATTTTGAAACTCTCAACAATATGTTGTTTAAAATTGTTTATACATATAAATAATGGTATATAATATTTAGCTCATATACAAATTTAAAAATATGTTATTAGAAAACTATGAAATTTAGAAAAATTTAGAAAATATTACCAAAATTTCAATTTTATTTTAAATAAAATAATGTATTAATATAGTTATAAAACAAATTCAAAATTCAAGTAATCTTCCAAACTCAAAAATAGTTAATTTTTCAAAGTTTTCTTGACAAAATATACAATTTTTAAAAATAAATATTCAAACTCAAAATGATAATATTTCAAAATTTTTAAATGATAAAATCAGAGATAATAAAGAATAACTTTTTGAAATGCATTACGAATAAATAAGCTAAATATGTTTTAAAAATTAAAGTGATATAATATTTTGAAATCTTAATTTAAAAAATTAATATCATAACATACAAAAAATTATCATATACACAATGAAATTGCCTAAAATAAATTGATAGATGCTACTATGTACAAAATTCACTAAAATAATAGGTCTATATTATTTAAACAAAACAGTATTTTTTACTCATAATTCCTGTAAAATACTAAAATGATATATGTTAAAGTATATTTTTTAAAATAAAACATGTAAATATAAATTATCTTAAACATATTTTTATAATATAAATAAATAAATTTTAAAATTGATTATATAGAAAATGTATAAATTAAAGAAAAAAAAACAAATTTTGGAGGGTGTTCTCTATTTGACTATTTCATATTGTTATTTTATTGTACCTATCTTGAAAATATATTCGTAAGTAATAAAAATAATAGCAAAGTAAAATGTATTAAACAAATCACTATATATTAATAATATAGAAAAAGAAATAAAAACAATAATATTATAGAATAACACAATATATAACACTAAAATGGAAATCATATATTTAAAAAATTTGTAATAAAATCAAATACATTTATAAAATGAAAAAATATCTGCACGTACGTGCGGGTCAAAATTTAGTTGTATATTAAATGTAAGTTGTGTATAATACTTGTATTCCAAAAAAAAGAGTTTATATTATCTACCCACGCTTTTCAAAAATAAAATATTATTTACCCATGAGGAAAGATTCGAGGAGGCGATTCGCAAACATGACTTGATCAGTCGGGTTAGCTACACCACCAGACTCGGAGACTCTTGTGTTGATCTGAATCGTGCTGAACAGAACCGATCCAAACAACACAAGCATAGTGGCTGCAACCGTCTTTGTAACCAGTGGTCCTCGGCCTTGCTTCAGCAGGTCAAGCAATTTCACCACCACTCTTCTTACTGGAGTCCCAAACCCGAGTGTTAAGATCAGGGCGGCTTCAACCGCCACGATCGTGAACAATAGCTGAAACATCTCTATGAACATTATTTTTGTAACACGGATAGGTAGTTTAACATGAATCAAATACAAATTTGCTTAAGTTTGTTATAAACAATATTGAAAGAGAACTTGTTGTTGAGTATAAAGAATATAAAGTTACTTGATGCCAAGCCTTTGGAATCAAATGATATTGTATAGGTTATGCTGTCAAGAAACGTTCGACTTTGGTTTTGTAATCTTTATTTGTATATTTATCTTGCGATCATTTTGCCATATATACTAGAAGATTCAAACTTTTGAAGACTTTTTAGATTATCATAAAGTTTTCGGATGAAGTTCATAATCTCTAACCTAAAACCTCATGTAATATTAGTTTCATCTAAAACATTATTTGATTATACGATTTTTAGGTTTTGCTTTGAGTACTTTTTTGGCGAATGCTTCGAGTACTTTTTTACTTGAATTAACAAAATTTGGTTGGTTGAATTTTTCAGATGTTTTGAATTAAGACATTAAAATCATCACTGTTGTGGAATGTTGGCATCTCATCACCCAAATATAATATCGTATGTGGTTTGATAAAAAGAAAATCAGTTAATTCTGTAATATTATATGGTTTGGATTTATAAATCGCAAATCTAATAATGCAAATGCTTTGCATAAGCTATATATTAAAATCATATTTGAACATTCAATGCATGGTTGTACATAGATTCGATAGATAGATGGATGGAATTAACATTTTATCTGTCTATGATATCGAGCCGGTCACATTCACGCTCTTCAGAATTCTTGATATCTTATATTTACGCATGAACATTTTCTTTACTAATTTCATTATATATAACACTGAGAAAAACTATGAACATCAAGTATGTGTTGTAACTTTTGTTACTTGCTTAAGAAATCTTCTGATATCTTTATACGCTTGAACATCTTGTTTACCAATTTTATTATATATAACCGTGAAAAACCTTGAGCATCAGGTATGTGTTGTAACTTTATTTATTTGCTTGAGAAATACAAATTGTAATATTTAACACTTTGTAAGATTAAAATCTATTATACAGTATTAATTTATATCATAATTACCAAAAGAATATCAGCTAAAAATAACTAACTTTCCTGTAGGTGATCTACATAAATAATAACAAAATAAAATCATATGTGTGTTATTTGAAGAAGCAAAATGGTTTCTTGCTATTATATATTGAGATTTTATTGATGTTTAAAAACAAAACTAAATGTTATAAAACTGTGCGACATTGGAAGCGTAAGATGTCTTAGTGTCTATCTACTTTGTGGCCTCCACGTCCGGGATGATTTCCAAATTAAACTAACTTTGCCATCGTTAGTCGTACTAAATAACAAAAAACTATGTCTCCCCAATTGTTCAATTTCATAAATCTGAGAAAAGTATGCAGAAGCATAATAATTGCACAACTAATCCTACGCAATTAATTGTTCTAAATCCAAATTTATACCCGGTCAATTAAATATTAATATACGAAATAATATTATATTACCATTTGATGTAGTCATGTAGACCCATAAATGATAAAACACGTGTTATTTATCTCTCATTTTTCCACAACTTGGGTCATTTGAATGGTTCTATATATGTTCAAGTTTGTTTATACTTTAAAAAAACTCCTCGTAGACGTCAAAAAAAAAAAAAAAAAAACTCCTCGTAATCTGTCATTTCTCATACACGTTAAATGGAATTAGCCCAATAATCGTTCTACTTAAGTTCTCTTTTCTTGTAAGAAAAAGCGATAGCTCTCAGTAAATTGTCTCTCAAACTGGTGATCACAGCCATGGGGAAAGAACCACTGCTTCAGAAAGTGAGGATTCAAGAAGACATCGAGTCAGATAAGAAGACTCGTGTCAATGGCGGAGACGATGACGGCCCCGTCACGTTTGTTTTACTCCTCACAACCGTAACTGCTCTCTGGGGCACTTTCTCCTATGGCACTGCCGTAAGTTTCCACATCTTCACTTTTCATGCTTTCTCTCTTGTGTTTGCTAGGGTTATAAACCGGGTGCTAGCTAATAGAATAGATAAAGAACAAAAACTATTGACGTATGTTTCATACATAATTGTATGTTATATTATAATAACTTAATTTGTTGATTTGGTTATGTCATGTAGTATAGTACTAAGTAGGTTAGATATCCAATGACAAATCATTTATGTTTGGAAGATTTCTGACTTACATGTTTTCTTCTGTTTCTATTTCTCTTGGAGTGTCAATTTTCAAGAAAACTGTTTATCATTTGATGTAGATTTTTGCTGTCACACGATAGCTGACATTTTTTGTATAATTTTACAAGACTTTTTAGCTTTTAATTTGTTTTTTCTTTTGGCAGGCCGGCTTTACGTCACCAGCTCAAACTGGGATGATGGAAGGACTAAATCTCTCGTTGGCTGAGGTCAGTGTTGAATTGTTGATTTTACTTGCCGGCTTGCTGATATTCAGTGATTTTTAAAAGATTATTATTACAAAAAAAGAGAGAATATATTATTACGTTGAATAACAAATAAAAAAAGTAATCAAAATTATTGTTCTTTATACGGATGCAGTTTTCATTCTTTGGATCTGTATTAACAATTGGTGGACTCGTGGGAGCCGCGTTGTCGGGAAGATTCGCCGATCTTTTTGGTCGGAGAGGCGTAAGCCCATTTACTCATTTTCCTAAAACTAATTTACAATCCCATGTTTATACATTTATATTCCAAGAAAACTAGGTTTTGATGAGTGATTCAATGTGCAGGCATTGTGGGTGTCAAATTCATTTTGCATGGCCGGCTGGCTTATGATAGCCTTCTCTCAGGTTTCTAAAAATCAGTCAAATTCTTTTTGTCAGCAAAGTCAAAATTTCTTAATTTCTTATATATAATGTATTTTTTCGCATATTGGTGTTAATGTTTATGAAATACTCCATTTGTTTCAATATAATCCATATTTTAGAAAAATAATTTGTTTGTAAAAAATACCTATTTCACATTTTCAATATAAATAGTAAATTATAAATTTTGAAGACATTAATTATGTTTACTGAATTTTGATTAGCTAAAAATTATAAGAAATAGTTAATCACAAAATAATATTCTCTCTGTTCCTAAATAAAAAATGTTTAGAATAGTTTTTGTGTTTCAATATGTAGGATGTTTTCATATTTTTAAGTATTTTTAAGTTTATCAAAAACTGTGTAACCAATCAAATTTAACAGTTTTATTTTGTAATTGGTTGAATAGTTTTTAATTTAAAATTTTAATGATATTTTTTAAATAAAAAATAATTTTCTTAATAAATGTGTTTTACCTAAAAAATCTTATATTTAAAAACAGAGGAAGTACATTTGCTAACATGTTTTCTTAATTGATGAGAAAACTTACATCTCCGGTTTGGAGTTTCAACGCCTGACATTAATGTATATAAAACAAAATATATCTTGAATCAAAAGTCTAGACTAGTTTTAGAAAATAAAAACAGACGAAGTACATTTGCTAACATGTTTTCTTAAAGCTTTATGTATCTACTAATAAATGGTTTAATATAATAATATGCTAGGCGACTTGGTCACTTGATATTGGACGATTTCTTCTCGGAGTTGCATCTGGCGTAACTTCTTATGTGGTATGTTCACTAATTTAATACTCTTTCGGTTTCAATATAATACATATTTTAAAACTTTTACACATTAATAAAAATATATATAATAAATGCATAAATTTTATAATTATACTTTCCATAATTCTAACTAATACTCTATCTATATGTTTCATTATAAGTATCATTTAAATATTATTTTGTTTTGCTCCTATATAATTTTTTATTTTAGTTGATTTTTTAATTAATGAGTTAAAGTAAGAATAAAAATTAGAAAATGAAATTATTCATATTTGTTTTGAAAATGTAAAATAACACTTATAATAAAATAAAATTTAAAAGTTAAAACAACACTTAGTATGAAACGGAGAGAGTAAGAATTTAATAATTTTAATTAAGTTTTTTTTTAAGTTTGCAACTATCATTATTAGTTGATAAAACATGTAGTCTCTCCGTTCCTAAAAAATGTATGTATTGGAGAAAAAAATTGTTTCAAAAAGATATATTTTTACTTTTTCAATGTATGATTTTATGAAAAATTGTAAGTTTCAAAAAAATTAATGGTGTTTATTGAATTTCTATTGGTTAAAAGTTATGAAAAACTATTATTCACAAAAAACAATGCATATTTAATGAGTTTTCTTAATATATTTAAAAAGTTTAGAATATGCATCTTTTAAAAACAGAGGGAGTATTACACAAATGTATTTTTAACCAATTTTGTTTTTTAAAACATGTAACTTTATAAAACGGAGTAATTGATAATTAGGGTTTAGTGACCTAAAAGGCTAGAAGCAAAGTTTGAGTTAAGTAGGGTCTAGTAACCTATAAGGATATAAGCAACGTTTGAGTTAATTATTAACTCCAAATATATGTAATCTCGATCTACAGGTGCCCGTCTACATTGTAGAAATTGCACCCAAAAGAATCAGAGGCGCGTTCTCTGCGGTTAGCATGGTAATACCGCTAAATACGATGTCGTTACTACTAATATATTTTAAAAGTTTCTAATATTTTTTTCTTACAGCTTGTGATGTGTGCTAGCATGGCCTTCAGTTTCCTTGTTGGATCAGTAATTTCATGGCAGAACTTAGCTCTCTTCAGTAATTTGTTTTTACTTTTTCTACCAAAAATTATAAAACGATTTAATTAAATTTAGCACCATGTTCTTATAATTTTAAATGTACTCTAAATCAAGTTGATACGAGTTGTGCAGGTACAGTTCCTTGTGTTCTAGAATTCGCCGGTTTGGTCTTTATACCGGAGTCTCCTAGGTGGCTGGTAATTAATTAGTCTTGTCGTTTTTTCATGGTCAGCTCCAACATGCTTAATTGTGAGTGAATAGCAACATTTTTAATAGGTTTGGTGGTTTTGTAATTTATAGTCTAGAAATGGTCGGGTTAAAGAGTCGGAAGTTGCACTCCAACGTCTACGAGGAAACAGCACTAATATCACCAAAGAAGCTGCAGAAATCAAAGTAAAAAACATGTTTACGAAATTGGCATCTTTTAGTTTTAAAAATAAAATAGTCTTCTTCTTTTTCAGAAATATATGGAAAAACTTCAAGAATCCAAAGAAGATGGTCTTCTTGAACTCTTCAAACCGCGATATTCTCGTGCTGTTATTGTAAGTGTTTGATGAAAATTGTAGTTTCTTTTAACAAAAACGTGTTACTGAATGAATCGGTTATCTTTAGGTGGGGATTGGATTGCTAGTACTGCAACAACTCGGAGGTCTCAGTGGTTATACATTTTACATGAGCTCGATTTTTAACAAAGCTGGTACACAGTAAAATTTAAGTCCCTTACTGAACAAGGATTAATTAAAAATTAATTTTTATAGAGGAAAATAATCTGCAATTTAATTATTTCACAGGGTTTCCTAACAACGTAGGAGTGACGATAGCTACCGTGGTGCAAGCCACGATGAGCATTTTCGGATTGATAATCGTGGATAAATTTGGGAGACGACCTCTTTTAATGGTTTTGGCTTATTTTTAATCCCTGTTGTTAAATGGTCCTAGTGTTAAACGAAACTATATAAAATATGTTTAATGTTAAAAACGATATTAAATACAGTCGAGAAATAAGATATTAACGTCGTTTTGTTTATGTGAAATACTTGTAGGTTGCGACGGGCATGATGTGTCTGGGGTCATTCATCACAGGGCTGTCGTTTTTGTTTCAGGTGTTTTTGTTTACCTAAAAGAATTACTATATTAGTTAACATATGGCTGATGTTCAGTTCAAAAAAAAATGTCTGATATAAATTCAGCTTATATTTTTTCCAATATATAACTGAAGCAATCAAACTAATTTACAGAGTTATGCTTTACTCGACAATTACACCTCGATTTCAACACTGATCGGAGTGCTGGTACGTAATAAGTTTCTTCTATTCAAAGAGATTAAATAGTCTTGCTTTGATAATTTTAATGTTAACTAATGCTACCATCTATTTTTCAAAACGAATGTTTTAAAAATACAAATATTTTAATGTATTTTATTAACTAATAATAATAAATTATAAATTTAAAAACATAAATTTATTAAATTACTAGTATTAGTTTAAATTGTTAAAAATATTTAATCACAAATAATTTATTTATAAGTAAACTTTAGTTTGTTTTCTTAAGATATAATACAGACTATTCGATAAACAATTACGGAAAATTATTGCAGGTGTTTCTAACTTCGATCACAATTGGAATAGGAGGTATTCCATGGGTCATTGTCTCCGAGGTAATCGTGGTTTTCAATATGATTGTAACTACATAATTAAATAGTTAAACAAAATAGTTAGGTTTTAATAGGCACAACAATATATGTATACCGTCGAATTAATTTTAGAAAACATAACTGATGACTGATATACACTTACCAAATATTAATTTCCGTATTTCAATTTTTCATTGTGGGATAATTAGATGACACCGATGAATATAAAGGGTTCATCAGGGACGCTATGCAATATAACTAGCTGGTCCTCTAATTGGTTCGTTTCGTACACATTCAACTTCCTCTTCCAGTGGAGCTCTTGTGGTAATTCACTTCATTTTGACAAGTAACCAAGTAAATTCAGTTATTTAATTATTGACCAATTTAATACTTTGTTGATGTATGTAAAATCACAGGTGTGTTTTTCATATATTCAATGATATCGGGTATGGGCATCCTATTTGTGATAAAAATGGTACCAGAGACTCGAGGTCGTTCCCTTGAAGAAATTCAAGCCGATGTTGCCCGATAACTTTGTATAATGTCAAAGGTTCTAGCCATTATCTTGACCAATGCTTCATAATGTTAACTAATAACACAAACACTTCTTCTTTGGATAGTTTGGACTACATCTTTATTTTTCATTAATTTAAATATAAAACTGGTTGGACTATCAACTATACAAGTAAAGATAATGGAAAATGTAGAAGAGAGTTTCTTACACAAAAAAGTCAAGAAGGAACAGAGAATTCAAACATCACCATTTGTAATATTCTTGTTGATGTTTCAAGCACGTGTAAATTAATGGCTTCTACTTCAAAAGGCACAGTTCATAAAGCCATTGTGGAGACGACTTATAACTCAAGCAGAACATGGTATATCGGCCATTCTTGAGGTTTAGAAATCACTATAATCATAGCTTGGTAGTTTGATGTAATCATCCCATATTCACATCCGAGATATGCAAATCTCATAAATTTTTAATCACGTAACACATCGAAGTTCCGTAACAATTCTGTTTGTGGAGCATGTGAAGGCTTATCGATCCAGTATGGTCTTTAACGATCTAAGCACATCTACTTAACATTCTTACAAAAAAAAAATCTAAGCACATCTACTATGTAGACATGATTTCTCCAATTGGCATGTATAATCTTTGATTTAATAGTGGATTTTAACTAAGATATAATTGCATATTAGAACGAAATATTTCCAAATAAAAATACGACCGCTCAGATCTATATAAGAATTAACTTTGTTATTTTTACTGGGGTAGTAATTAAATACTAGTTAATTACATGTCTTATTCTTAAAACAATGAATTCTGCAATGATTTTTAAATCTTGTGGATTTTCAAAATGGCATCCGTTAATTCAGCGATCATGTCGGAGGTGACTTGATCAATTAATTCGGTATATTGATGCGTAATTTATAAATGCCAATGATATTACGGAAGCCAAATATTAAAGTGAAATTACATTCTGTATACATATTTTTTTCTCTAATTAAATTAATGTTCTAAATTCCATACCATGATGCATTCGTTGATAGACACAAAACTTGTTCCATCAAAAATAGTTTACTAATTTCATCTTTTTTTTTGGATTTTAAGTCAATTCACTCAATATTAAAACTATATATGAACATTCAAAAAATTTATGTGTATAGATTTTCTGATGGATATATGATATTGACGTTTTATCTATCAATAGCTTTGATCTAGTCATATTCTTGCTGTTCATGAATCTTATGGTATTTATGCAGGAACATTTTGTTTACCAATCATGTTACAAATGAATAAATGATAAAATTGTGAACCTTCGAACAAAAAAAAAGGATAAAATTGTGAACCAATCAGATACTCATATGACTTTGTTTTTGCTTAGAGAAATATTTGTAATGTCTAAATAAACAGAAATATGACCGATCTTATAAAAAGAATATTGGGTGCAATCCAAATAAAATTATGATATCTGGAACTTTGTTAGATGAAATATATTATGAAAAGAAAGCTTTATTGTACTGTCATTTTCTATTAATATTGCAAAATTTAGCTAATAATTAACTTTATTTATATATATATATATATTGTCATTAGCAATTTATACAAAAAAAAAAACTCATTTTCTGATGTTATTTTGCAAAGCTAGCATCAAGCAAAATAGAGATTCCATTTTTAATTATATGGAAACGTAGTGCCTGTATGGACTCCATGTCTAACATGATTTCCAAATTAATGAACTTTGGTCCATTTTAGTCGTGTCTCCCAATTTTAGTCGTAAATAACAAAAGCATGCATAAATTATTAAATTTATAGCTCTTCCATTAAATCCTACGCGATATTGGTAGAATCCAAACTCTAACCAAGTCAATTAGTAGTTATTAATGAATGAATCAACAACCAACTACTATTTCATATCATAACTCATAATCATTTAGTTGCAGACCATATATGAGAAATCACATTATTCATGTGGGTTAATGTCATTATTATTTTCCCCCAGTAGATTCCAGGATAAAGTTTACAGTCCTTTTTGAACCGCTGTAGGAATTTTGCTATTGCCAGAAATGAAATTGCATTTAGTAAAACTCAGTATGGTAAAACTACATCATTGGTCAATACTCCAACAATAAATAACCAATATAGTAACGTCACCTGGTTCCATTTTTTTATATATATTTACGTTACCATATTTCTATAAACTATTTTGGCGAAGAATTGTATACCACATGATTATTGTAAGAAGCGGAGGAAGATTGAATATAAATTATTAAACATTCCACGTAGGTGGTGATGAAGTTCCTTGGACAGTATATAAACAATGGTTAAAGCCCAACATATTTTTCCACATAACGTTTCCTACCTATTTAGCATGTACAAGTGGCCTATATTACTGTGGTATATCCGAGATGTTGAACTTTGGTTGTTTGCGATGGACCGTTTTCCACCTACATTTCGAGAGGGGCTATTAAACATCTCACATCGGTTGTGATGAGGTTCCTTGGGCAATATATATATGTATGAACAATCATTTATTCAAGAAGTAGTTTTTGAATGTGAGTTAGGTCCATCAATAATATAAATAAAAAAATATTTGAAAAAATAGTTTAACGAAGATCAAAGTTTGACTCAGCGATTAGAAGCGGGCCCATAAAAGTAAGGTTAATTTGGTGGTTAATTAACCTAATTTGATCTATTGCATTCTCAGATAAATATTATCTTATATATTAAAAGAGAAGTCATGACTTTTTTCATGTGTGATTTTTTTTTTAATTTGGACCATCACTTAGAAATTTTATTAAATGTATTTTATTAAGACTAATAATACATAGAATTTTTAAAATACTTTTATCATAATATCTTTTGATATCCTTTTTATTTTAAAAATCTAACAAATCTGTTTTAAAAGATCTTTACAGGATCTTCATTTTCGAAATTATATTTAAATATTTTTCACTAATTTCGAAATTAGTTTGAAATATTATTATACATTAATAAATTCAGTAATCGTTTATAAAATAAAAAATAAAAAATTCTGTAATATTTTATATATTATATAACAATAATCAATCATATTAAAAGAAAATTATTATATTGAGCTAAGTATAATAAAACTGTATTAAATTTATAAATTTTATTTTCATAAGTATAAAAAATTTATGTTCAAAAATAAAATCTAATATGTTGGTAAGATGGATTAAGCAAAATATATAATACATGTATAAAAATTAACATGTATTTCTTTATAATATAAAATCTTTGTAACTACTTTAATCATAATATATTTTCATTTTAAATTCTAATAAATCTGTGTAAAAGTATTTTAACAATAATTTAATGTATTTTAAGTTATCGTTTATAAAATAAAAAATAAATAAATTATATCCTATTTTATCCACTTTATGTCATGATCATGTTAAAATACAATTATTATACTTAAATAAATATGATAAAAGTATATTCAATTGATAAATTTATAAATTTTATTTTCATAAATATAAATTATTTATTTTAAAAATATAATATGATGATAGAACGGCTTAAAATTAACAAACCTTATAATACATGTCTAAAAAGTAACATATTTTAGACTTTTGTATATACAATAATATATTATCTAAATTGAATAAACTTAAAAATATTAGTAAAAAGAAATACAGCTTTGAAACACGGGTCAGAATTTAGCATAAATTAAATACAAAATATTTTCAAATATGTTTTTTCATGAATATATTAATTTGCTTAATAACTAAATGCAAATACAATAAGATAAATATATAATAAGAAGTAAAAATACATACGGTTTTAATCAAATGATTGATTATAACATGTAAAATATAATATTATTATATTTGAAATAGTTATATAAACATTTAAGTATATGATTAATGTTAAAAAAATATACCACTAATGTTTAAAAATAATAATTTATGTATAAAAAGAGTAAAAACAAACACCCGCGCGGTTGCGCGGGTCAAAATCTAGTAATTATTTAAATGCATCATTGCATTCTCAGATAAATATTTGCAACAATGTAAATGTTCTTTGTCAGCCTGTGTAAATGTTCTATAACTCTGAAATAGTTAAACATTACAATATTTGATGATCAACCATTGTATGATTAACCATTGCAAACTTCTAAATATAATTGTTAAAATTTTTTGTCTATATAAGAGTTGTGGACATTGATACATACAAAGACACAAAAAAGAGAGAAAATTATGTTGTTCATTTTCCAAAGATATTTTGTATAACCTCAAATTGACAAATGTTAAAATATTATTTTTAAAATGTGTTCATGCACGATTAATCATTATCTATTTTCATAATTTATAACAATTTGATCAATCATTAAGTTAACATGTTTACCCTTATGTTAGCCAATTATATAAACTTTGAATATTAATTAATTATATTAAATGGCCTAAACAGTTTGAAAACATTTTTACAGTTGATGGTATAATTCTTAATTCATTTAGAAATGTATACATTTACTAGAGATTGATAAAAAGTGGTATGAGTCAATATTCATTTATGTATTCTATAATATATTAATTTTAGCCTAAATGTCAGATATATATTCTAAAGTTAAAATGTTCATTTTTCTGTATCATCATTTTTATTATACTTTTAGATATAATTGTTATTTTAAAATTTAATATTATTTTTCCATAGCCTATTCTATTTGTAAAGATATGGAATAGGGGCGCATTCAATTCGTCTTTGTTTATTAAAGTTTAGTCCAAGTTTTTTGTTTCATCGCGGGGTGCGGACCGCACTAGTGGATTTTATATTTTTTAAAAAATTGTAACTTAATATATTATCAGTTCAAAAATCATTAAATCAATTATTGTCTTGCTTTTTGAAATATTTAATATTTAATTAAATATCAATTTTTTATATACAATAATGTTTTTACTTTAATAAAATATCTTTTATTAATACAAACTTGAAAACCTTCATATATACATAAAAATAAGGAAAAAAGTTTTCTAGCTACACGAAATTTACTATAGTATGGAGGAAACCATCCAATGTATGATAATGTGTCAACAACTACACGAAGCTTATGTTAATAAATGTCACATGCACGAAGTAAATAATAATATGGTGGCAACATCACAATCAGGTTTAATTGATTTTAAGCTAAGTTAATGGGGTCAATCCGTAATTTATTAAGTTTAATAAACTTAATTGATTTTGATAATAAACTTAATAATTTATTAAACTTACTTAATAAACTTAATAATTTTATTAAACTTATTAAAATTAATAAATTTATTAAAATTAATAAACTTAATCATTTATTAAGTTTATTAAATGATTAATTTTATTAATAAATGATTAAGTTTAATAAATTTATTAATTTTAATAAGTTTAACAAAGTTAATAAAGTTTATTAAGTAAGTTTAATAAATTATTAAGTTTATTATCAAAATCAATTAAGTTTATTAAACTTAATAAATTATTAAATGTATTAAGTTTAATAAATTACGGATTGACCCCATTAACTTAGCTTAAAATCAATTAAACCCGATTGTGATGTTGCCACCATATTATTATTTATTTCGTACATGTGACATATATTGACATAAACTTTGTGTAGTTGTTGACACATTATCATACATTGGATGGTTTCCACCATATTATAGTAAATTTCGTGTAGTCATGAAACTTTTTTCCAAATAGAGATTTATATTTATTTTAAAAATATTATGATGTGAAGTATATTTTGCATAACATAATATATTTTAAATTTGGGAAAATTTTATTTTTACCACTTTCATATTACCAGTTTTCATCTTTACCACTACTGAAGGGACATTTTCAAAAATATCTTCTTCATTAAGTGGTAAAAGACTCTTAAACCATGATTAACCTCAGTCTCATAACCGGGTTCTTAGCTTCGGCTAAGAGACAGTTCCTAACTTTTCTTAGATTTTAACTAAGAAAAACTAAGAACTGTCTCTTAATAAGAGATATAAGAGTCGTCTCTTAGCCGAAAAGTGTAAAAAAAAAAAATAGTGTCAAATCATGAGATAAGAACCCCAGTTAAGAGACCAGGGTTAATCATGCTCTTATGTCATTGTTCTTTATATATATAATAATTAAATAATTAAATAAATAAAAAAACTAAAAATATAAAAATAACTTTTTAAATTTTTTTCGAATTATACTATTTTGAAATTCAAACTCTAAACCCTAAAACTCAACTCTAAACCCTAAAACATCAATCATAAACCCTTTTCTTTTGAAATATGAACCCTAAACCCTAAACCATCAATCCTAAAACCTACTTTTTTTTTGAAAACCAAACCGTAAACCCTGAAACATCAACTCTAAACCTTAAACCCAGAAACATCAACTCTAAACCCTAAACCCTAAACCTTCAACTCTAAACCCTAAACCATAAACATTAAACCCTAAACTATCAACACTAAACCCTAAACCCTAAAAAGTAAACTCTAAACCCTAAACCCTAAAAAATTAACCATAAACCCTAAAACATCAACTCTAAACCCTAAACCCTAAACCCTAAAACCTAGAGTTGATGTTTTAAGGTTTAGATTTGAAGGTTTAGGGTTTTTGGGTTTACTTTTAGGGTTAAGAGTTGATGTTTTAAGGTTTAGATTTGAATGTTTAAGGTTTTAGGGTTTGAATTTCAGAAAAAACATAGTGTTTAGGGTTTACGTTTAGAGTTGATGTTTTAGGGTTTAGAGTTAGAGTTTATGTTTCGGGGTTTAGGGTTTAGAGTTGATGTTTTAGGGTTTAGATTTGAAGGTTTAGGATTTAGGGTTTAGGGTTACAGTTGATGTTTCGGGGTTTAGGGTTTAGAGTTGATGTTTTAAGGTTTAGAGTTTAGAGTTGATGATTTAGGGTTTAGAGTTGATGTTTTAAGTTTAAATTAGTTAACGATAAGTTTTTTTTGTCATAGTTAATCAAAGGGTTATAAATGTCTTTTACTCTTCGTTAAAGATAATGATAAAAGTGGTTAGTGTAAACATATGAAGTGGTACTTTGAAAATACTATTTTTGGCAATTTTCCTTTAAATCTTAAATTTTTAAATTTTTTCATCTATTTTTAAAATGTATTAAAATATATATTCTTCGGATAACAACACAAAATATATAAGAATTATCCTTTTTTTAAAATACATTAATTTTTTTTGTCTCGTTAATTATGTTATTACAAATTATGAGAAACATTACATAGACGATATTACAGCCGAAAATTCTACCTGTTTTATGAAGATTCACGCCTGACTGCATCATTCTGAGTAGCCCTATAAGATCCATTCCTGACGGTACTCCTTGCACCATGCTGAAGATCTCCTGTAAGCATTTTCTCTAATTTTTTGCATAATTCACATTCTCTGGGAATTGAAACCTAGACTCCTTCCTGTAGAAATTGCGTTGTCTGGGGTTCGTACCCCATACTTGGGTGTAGAAGACTTTAAACTTTGACCACCATGTCTCAGTGCTTCCACAAATACATTAATGTTTAGAGGTAACAATGACTTTAACCGCTCTAACAATTATTTTAACCACTCTAATTTTTAATGTGAAAGCTCGAATGCGGAAAATTACTTCATAAAATAATAGTTTAAATAATTATATAGATAGACATTGACATATTGTACATGACGTGAGATTACTGGAGATAAATGTGTAAACGTTCTTACATATATATTGAAACTTTCACAAGTTTCTAACACACTCGTACGTGTGTACAATTTGTAAATATTATTCAATTTAGTTAGAAGGTCAATTTTGTGGGAAACTTTCACACCTTTTAGGAGACGACATCCGCAGTTTCTATGAAATTTTAGTTTTCTTTTCATATAATTTTAGGTGATTGCGATGAGAGGGAGGATGGAATATGAGAATGTGGTTGAGCTCATGGAGCAAGGAGTCGAGCAAGTGAACTTCGTTGGAAGTTTAACTAATTTGTTTAAGGACATTGTCATGGCTATTGAAGAGAACGATGAGATCTTGAGAGGTCTATGCGGGAGAAGACGGTGTTGTTTATGCTATATGTGAGTTGCAAGAGGAATGTGATTCTAGAGGTTCGTTGATCTTGAAGAAGTACATGGAGTTTAGGAAGCTAGCTAGGTTGGCTTCTGATATCAACAACTCTCCAATTTGAATCTGCTTGCTGGTGGTGCTTCTGAAAGACCAGACCCGAGAGAAGTAGAGCTCTACGTGGAGGAGATACTGTCTCTGATGCAGTTAGGTGAGGATTATACAGAGTTCATGGTGTCAAAGATCAAGTCTTTGACGTCAGTTGATGCTGAGTTGTTACCAAGAGCTACGAAAGCGTTTAGAAATGGTAGCTTTAGCAAAGTGATTCAGGACGTGACGGGATTCTATGTGATACTAGAAGGGTTCTTTATGGTTGAGAATGTGAGGAAAGCCAAAAGGATTAATGAGCATGTACCGGACAGCCTTACCACATCAATGGTGGACGATGTGTTCTACGTGTTGCAGAGCTGTCTGAGGAGAGCCATTTCGACTTCGAACATTAGCTCTGTGATTGCTGTGTTGAGCAATGCTGGTAGCTTGTTGGCTAATGATTACCATGAAGCTTTGCAGCAGAAGATTAGAGAGCCTAACCTTGGTGCTAGGTTGTTCTTAGGTGGTATTGGTTGCATCAAGACGATGGTCGGCTTAAAACCAAATCTCGCTTACTAACTAACATTATAGAAGAGAGCATCTTCAAGATCACGAGTTCGAATGCCATAAAAATAGCTACTTTTAAATGCTTTCTTATCTAAAAACATGATGAGCTAAAAGCTCCTAGCTTCTTAATTCCCTAAAAAA